>NW_028318443.1:520000-820000 GCF_062004578.1 Staurois parvus
AAACACTCTCCAGGAGGTAGGTGTATGTGTGTCAAAGTCACCAATCAAGAGAAGACTTCACCAGAGTGAATACAGAGGGTTCACCACAAGATGGAAACCATTGGTGAGCCTCAAAAACAGGAAGGCCAGATTAGAGTTTGCCAAACGACATGTAAAAAAGCCTTCACAGTTCTGGAACAACATCCTATGGACAGATGAGACCGACATCAACTTGTACCAGAGTGATGGGAAGAGAAGAGTATGGAGAAGGAAAGGAACTGCTCATGATCCTAAGCATACCACCTCATCAGTGAAGCATGGTGGTGGTAGTGTCATGGCGTGGGCATGTATGGCTGCCAATGAAACTGGTTCTCTTGTATTTATTGATGATGTGACTGCTGACAAAAGCAGCCGGATGAATTCTGAAGTGTTTCGGGAATATTATCTGCTCATATTCAGCCAAATGCTTCACAACTCATTGGACGCTTCACAGTGCAGATGGACAATGACCCAAAGCAGACTGCAAAAGCAACCAAAGAGTTTTTTAAGGGAAAGAAGTGGAATGTTCTGCAATGGCCAAGTCAATCACCTGACCTGAATCCGATTGAGCATGCATTTCACTTGCTGAAGACAAAACTGAAGGGAAAATGCCCCAAGAACAAGCAGGAACTGAAGACAGTTGCAGTAGAGGCCTGGCAGAGCATCACCAGGGATGAAACCCAGTGTCTGGTCATGTCTATGCGTTCCACACTTCAGGCTGTAATTGACTGCAAAGGATTTGCAACCAAGTATTAAAAAAGTGAAAGTTTGATTTATGATTATTATTCTGTCCCATTACTTTTGGTCCCTTAACAAGTGGGAGGCACATATGCAAACTGTTGTAATTCCTACACCGTTCACCTGATTTGGATGTAAATACCCTCAAATTAAAGCTGACAGTCTGCAGTTAAAGCACATCTTGTTCGTTTCATTTCAAATCCATTGTGGTGGTGTATAGAGCCAAAAATGTTAGAATTGTGTCGATGTCCCAATATCTATGGACCTGACTGTATATATATATATATATATATATATATATATATATATATATATATATATATATATATGTGTGTGTGTCTGTGTCTATATATGTGTGTATATATATATATATATGTGTGTGTGTGTGTCTATATATGTATATATATATATAATCTCAAATCATTACAATGTGCCCCTTGGTCCATGATGCATCCAGAACCGCTGGTTAATAGGCAGACAGGTGAAGATACTTTTGCGTTCTCCTAGATTGTAAGTGACAAGCCGGGCCCTCTGTTTCCTCTTGTACCAAATTGTATTGTAACTGTAATGTCTGCCTTCATTTTGTAAAGCACAGAGCAAACTGTTGGAGGTATATAAATCCTTTATAATAATAATAAAATATATATATATATATAAAATTAAATATATTGAATACGGACAAAATTTTAGTATTTCAAATATATATATTATATATATATCAATATATTTAGGAAGATTATTTTTAAAAAATATTTAAAATATATTTTTCTTCCATGTGGGAGGAACCTTTACTATCACTTTAGTACCTTTGGGTTTCATTTCTAATGAATAGCACCACAATGTATGACTGATGCAGGGGTGGACTGACAACTCATGGGGCCCCCGGGCAATAGGAGATCATGGGGCCCCTGTGTGCTTGCCCACTCTCAAAGCACACCCAAAAAAGCCTATAAAAGGTACCAGGGACATTTCAGGGGCCCCCTACTGACCCCGGGCCCTCGGGCAGTGCCCAGGTGCTCGAATGGTCAGTCCGCCCTTGGACTGATGTAACACAGATGTAAGTGGGCACTAAATGTTTAGTCTTGAACAGGGGCGGACTGACAACCCATGGGGCCCCCGGGCAATAGGGGATCATGGGGCCCCTGTGTCCTTGCCCAAACTCAAAAAAGCCTATGAAAAAGGTACCAGGGGCATCTCATGGGGCCCCCTACTGACCCCGGGCCCTCGGGCAGTGCCCGAGTTTCCAAATGGTCAGTCCGCCCCTGGTCTTGAATTATGAGGGCCCATTTATACTTTACATATTTTTCCCCATTGTATTTTTTTTATTCCCAATGACCACCAAGAATGAAGTATCTTCTACCCGCACTGGGCATAGTTCAGCCCTCCTGAAGTCTGAAGATCAGTAAATTGGCCCTTTTGTCTGGAGTTTGGAGACCCCCGCTCTGGATCAACTGTGAATACAGAATTCTATTAATAGATGTTTTCTATTTATTTATTCTTTTGGTTGATCTCGATGGATTTGTGTCTTTTTCAAGCTAACTTTGTAAATCTATATTCAAAAGCTAATTAACACCCATACATGAAACATATAGTTTCCCTTTAAGAAAGGGAGCTGACATTCCTTCATTGCACCCCACCCCACCACTTTAAATATTCCTGTACAAAACATTTTTTTTTTTTTTTTTGAAGACTTCACAATCAGAACCGCAGTGTGACGAGGAAGCTTGAACACGCGTAGATGGTTTTTTTTTTTTATCATCGTTGTAGATAGGAACAAAGGCCAAACCCAGATCAGGCTAGACAAATTATAGGTAAAAACATCTTGTTGAAAAAAAAAACAAAAAAAAAAAAAAAACGAAGCCTGCTTTTTCTAAATGATCCAGATGGAATGTCATTTTTTCCCCCCCTCCCTCCTTCTCGCATTGTTTTATTCATAGCCAGAACGCCATCTAGCCTAGCATGCAGAGTTAAATCTTAATTCGAGTCTGATGTCAGACTGAGCATGACTGAACGAACAGCAAACCCCCCACCCCTCCCTCACCTCACAAAAGAAATATATTTTATTGTCTTTCTTCTCTTAGCTGAAATGGGAGAAAAAAAAAAACACACATACACACAAATGAGAGAGATGTCGCAGGAAGCCATCTTGAGTTTCGTACACGCCTGAAAATTACAAGGGGGGGGGGGTAAAGGCTAAACGTTAATACAAATGCGGCATTTTTTTTTTTTATATACTGAGAATTAGTTCATGAATTAAAATGAAAACAAAACCAGAAGCGATATAAAATATAAAGAAAGGAGGGAGACAGGTCATGTTTTTTTTTTTTTTAACAGCTAATTAGTAAACACGGGATTAAAAAAAACAAAAAAAAACCAAATTAAATAAAATATGAATTAAGGAGGGAGACAGGTCATGTTTTTTTAACAATATTAAAAGACGGGATTAAAAAAAAAAAATTGAAGTTATATAAAATATAAAGAAAGGAGGGGGACAGGTCATGTTTTTTTAACAGTATTAAAAGACGGGATTTAAAAAAACAAAAACAAAACAGAAGTTAAATAAAATATAAAGAAAGGAAGGAGACAGGTCATGTTTTTTTAACAGTATTAAAAGACGGGATTAAAATAAAAAACACCCCCAGAAAAATAAAATAAAAAGAAAGGAGGGAGACAGGTCATATTTTTTTAACAGTATTAAAAGACGGGATTAAAAAAAACAAAAAACAAGTTAAATAAAATATAAAGAAAGGAGGGAGACAGGTCATGTTTTTTTAAACAGTTAATTAGTAAAGACGGGATTAAAAAATAAATAAATAAATATTATGAATACGTCTTTTTTAATAAATAAAAAATGAAGAAATGGCATACATGTAAAAAGGGGAAGACGTGTGTGACGAAGGTGGTAATTATAGTTGAATGCACATATTTTATGCTGTCACTCGGTGAGCAGAGAGGCGAGGAGGGTTAGCTGACACTCGAGACTTGTTTAAAGCCGCAGAGATGACGGTGACAAGCGCAGCGATCCGATTTGACATTTTCTTGTCACCTTCTTGTCTAAGCGGGTGGTAGGTGACGGGATGTCCTGCTCTCCACATCTCCAGGGACATGCTCCTTTATTTAATAATGTAGCCGTTTACTCAGCAAGATTTGTCAGCTATAAAAATTCTCATGCCTTCCTCTTGTTGATAAATGGCCTTACTTAGTAAGACGAAGACAAACGCTCAGAGTGATGTATCATCCAGTAGTACGGGTGGCTGAGGGACTACTTCTTCTTGGTGAAGGAAATTTGGCAGTACTAGGGTCGCTGGTTCGAATCTCAACCACGGCACCACCTGCCTGGAGTTTGCATGTTCTCCCTGTGCCTGCGTGGGTTTCCTCCAGGTACTCTGGTTTCCTCCTACACTCCAAAAGACATGCTGGTAGGTGAATTGGCTCCTGTCTAAATTGTCCCTAGTATGTGTATGTATGAATGTGAGTTAGGGACCTTAGATTGTACTCCCCTTGAGGGTTAGGGACCTTAGACTGTACGCCCCTTGAGGGTTAGGGACCTTAGATTGTACGCCCCTTGAGGGTTAGGGCCCTTAGATTGTACACCCCTTGAGGGTTAGGGACCTTAGATTGTACACCCCTTGAGGGTTAGGGCCCTTAGATTGTACGCCCCTTGAGGGTTAGGGACCTTAGATTGTACACCTCTTGAGGGTTAGGGACCTTAGATTGTACACCCCTTGAGGGTTAGGGACCTTAGATTGTACACCTCTTGAGGGTTAGGGACCTTAGATTGTACACCCCTTGAGGGTTAGGGACCTTAGATTGTACACCCCTTGAGGGTTAGGGACCTTAGATTGTACACCCCTTGAGGGTTAGGGCCCTTAGATTGTACGCCCCTTGAGGGTTAGGGACCTTAGATTGTACACCTCTTGAGGGTTAGGGACCTTAGATTGTATGCCCCTTGAGGGTTAGGGACCTTAGATTGTACGCCCCTTGAGGGTTAGGGACCTTAGATTGTACGCCCCTTGAGGGTTAGGGACCTTAGATTGTACACCTCTTGAGGGTTAGGGACCTTAGATTGTACGCCCCTTGAGGGTTAGGGACCTTAGATTGTATGCCCCTTGAGGGTTAGGGACCTTAGATTGTATGCCCCTTGAAGGTTAGGGACCTTAGATTGTACACCTCTTGAGGGTTAGGGACCTTAGATTGTATGTCCCTTGAGGGTTAGGGACCTTAGATTGTACACCCCTTGAGGGTTAGGGACCTTAGATTGTACGCCCCTTGAGGGTTAGGGACTGATGTGAATGTAAAATTGATGGTGCTATATAAATACCTAAAATAAATAAATTCTTCATGGTGATAAAAGTAGGTGTAATGCAGGCCATAGATGGGTCATTTATCGGCCGATTTTTCATCCGAAAGAATAATCGGACGATTTTCGCACTGTTAGTGGGGCAATAGCACCGGCCGATTTTCGCGGTTCCTCCTCATTTCTTTTATCGGTCATGCTGGAAAATTTGTGAAAAACGGCCGATTTTTGCAATCATTGGTGGCAATTTGTCAGCTAGAGAAAGGCTGCTAACGTCACGGAGAGTGAGGGCTCTTTGTGAGTCTAACCATCCACAGAGCCATGTAAAGTGAGAGCTAGATGTGCTGTTATCTACGGAGGATCCGAAGGGGAACCGTGACCAGGCTGTACATACCATAAGAGGATCTGGCTGACCTGATGAGACAGTTGTGTTCTCAAATGCGTGATGAAATTGCGCATCTGGTGAGTGCGCAATTTTTCTATTACCAGATATACCACCTATTATTTGGAGATAGGAGGCTGGACCACCTATTCTGTGATCTCTTGGAGGATCCCCACGTCCATTATTTGGACTTCCACATAATTAGCATTTCAGCCACCTTGAGTGGCTTTCTCCAGATTCATACACACTGGATCACTTATTGGACTTTTGTATATGATCATGACCAGGGGCGGACTGACCATTCGAGCACTCGGGCACTGCCCGAGGGCCCGGGGTCAGTTGGGGGCCCCATGAAATGCCCTTGGTACCTTTTTATTGGCTTTTTTTGTTGTGCTTTGAGTGTGGGCAAGGACACAGGGGCCCCATGATCCCCTATTGCCTGAGGGCCCCATGAGTTGTCAGTCCACCCCCGATCAAGGGCGGACTGACCATTTGGAAACTCGGGCACTGCCCCAGGGCCCGGGGTCAGTAAGGGGCCCCATGAGCTGCCCCTGGTACCTTTTTCATAGGCTTTTTTGAGTTTGGGCAAGGACACAGGGGCCCCATGATCCCCTATTACCCGGGGGCCCCATGAGTTGTCAGTCCGCCCCTGCCCCCGATCATTACACAAGCACGTTTCTCACTTTATATCTTATGATTTATTTATGGTCACCAATAGCACTATTGGCACTTTATTATATGTAATATTGGCAATTGATTTTGAGTGATTCAGCACTTGTTGTTTATGTTAGCACTTTATTTCTATTTTGAACTCAGCGCTGCACCCACTTTATTATTATTATTGGTGGCAAGAGAACGACCGATGAAAATATTATATTTAAATAATCCTACAAGTGCTTAATTTGTAATAAAATGTGTCCCCCCATATTAATGTGCTTAATCCATAACATATCCAAAATCATGATCAATATTAACCTCTTCACGCCGGCCGAACGCAAATGTGCGGTCTCCCGGCTTCTGGGCCTAGACGCCGAGCGGCCGCACATTTGCGTTCTATTTAAAAATACATATGTGCTGAGAGCATGCGCCCTGCGCGCTCCCAGCACACATGTCCGGCTCTCACGAAAAGGTCCCGATCTCCTCTTTCGATCGGGACCTTTCCCGATCATGTGACCTCCGTGACGGCAGTAGGATTCTGCCAGCCTATGCACATTGCTTCAAGGTACTCCAGTTATACCACCAACACTGACCACAGTAGCACCTTTTGCCCGTTGCTCACTGCCTTGAATAGCTTCTTCTGGTCCCTTCCCCATCTCCTAATTTAACCTCTTCACGCCGGCCACACATAAATGTGCGGCCTCCCGGCGTCTGGGCCTAGACGCCGAGCGGCCGCATATTTGCTTTCTTTTAAAAAAGGACATATGCGCCGAGAGTGCTCGCCCTGCGCGCTCCCAGCACAGATGTCTGGTACTCACGGAAAGGTCCCGATCTCTTTCGATCGGGACCTTTCCCGATCACGTGACCGTCATGATGGCGTTCACATGACTCTAAACCCCGCCCTGCCTCCCGGCTTCTGAAACCCGTAAAGGGTCGGGAGGCGCCGGCGCGAAGGGGTTAAACGTGGAATAAATCCAAATTGAAATAAAATATGTGATAAATTGATATTCAAAAAATAAATAAAAATCATATAAATAGTGATTGTCCCAAAGTCAATTGGTGTGATCCAAACGGTGTTCACTTCCTGTAATTTGCTCAGAAGACCTTAATATTAATATGCGCTCACCTTAATGGAAGCCTAACTTTTCGGACGAAAAATCAGCCGATCAACGAACCGTCTATGGCCTGCATAAGCCCTAACTGGATGACATTTACTTTCCTGAAGCCTAGATGCTAGATGTCCCAAAGTTGCCTGGACAGTCTCGAATTTTGGACCTCAGTTGGGATGAGGCTGTGTCTGGGCCACGTTCCAGGATCACAACGTGACTCTTATGGACCCAAAATAAACAAAAAAACAAATATTGTGCCGCACTCCACTAAAAATAGTGAAAAAAAACTCAGTTATGTGTAAATATAGCAGTGTTTCTCAACTTCAGTCCTCATGGACCCCCAACAGGTCATGTTTTCAGGATTTCCCTCAGATGAAACAGCTGTGGTAATTACTAAGGCAGTGAAACTGATCAAATCACCTGTGCAAAATAATGGAAATCCTGAAAACATGACCTGTTGGGGGTCCATGAGGACTGGAGTTGAGAAACACTGAATTATAGCAACTTAATAATAGCGTATATATGATACCACACTATTACCAATGTACTGCTACTATATTCTCCCAACCCCTCCATGATTAGCTGTGATTACTTTCAGTAATAAAAATATATAAATTATATATAAAATATATATATATTTAACTAAATCCACACAAAAAAAAGGTCAATGCAAAAAAATCCATGCAAAAAACTTCTTCTCGTGTGCTCCTTCACCTGTATGTGCTCACCTATTTTTGTGACCAAACCGTTAAGTGAGGCCAAAAACAGCCTGTGTCCCTTTAACTGGACTTAGAGATGAGTGGATACATATATCCCTGTCCCAGATGGATGAATGGATAGATGGAGTATTTTTCCAGCAGGGGGTCTTTTTATTTCCCGGAGATTTGTTTTCCTGGAGTTGGATGGATGGATGAAGTTATCCCACTCTCTTTGATATTCCTCTCCATATGCATGATTACCTTATAATAAAAGAATATAATAGTGCCTTATCTTCTTTATAAAGTGTTTAATTAGCTTAATTTATGCACTCACATTATAAAAAATACAAAAACGCCTTATATTGTAATGTTAACAGGTCCTCCTATGTGTTTGCCACACTCCTTATACTTGCTGTATCTATTCCTGTAAGCGTCGTGACGTCAGAGCCCCTCCCTTACGCGTTACGTCACCGGGTCATGTGACATCATCAGGGGAATTGATTCTTATGACTCTTATGGAGTTACTGTGCATGCTTGATTGAGAAGGAGTGCAAATGGGTGCTCCCCATATGGTTAGAGGCATGGGGTTTTGTATCTCTTCAGGGAAGCCTATCCTACCCTCAGCTTATAATGGAATATTCTACTCTTCCAACCAGTCCATCCCCCACAGTTACTACCTTTTGTACCACTAGCCCCTCCCTCCTAGATTTTAAGCTCCAAGGATCAGGGCCCTCCTATCCCTCTTGTATTGAACTGTATTGTTGCTGTATTGCCTCCCGTTATATTGTAAAGTGCTGAGCAAACTGTTGGCGCTATATAAATCCTGTATAATAATAATATATATAAATCCTGTATAATAATAATATATAAATCCTGTATAATAATAATAATAATAATATATAAATCCTGTATAATAATAATATATAAATCCTATATAATAATAATATATAAATCCTGTATAATAATAATAATATATAAATCCTGTATAATAATAATATATAAATCCTGTATAATAATAATAATAATAATATATAAATCCTGTATAATAATAATATATAAATCCTGTATAATAATAATATATAAATCCTGTATAATAATAATAATTCAATGATTTTTATTCGTTTATAAACATTAAAAAAAACAGGAGCAACAAGACACGCCCACGCAGAGGCCATCAATTGCACATAAAAAAAAAGAAAAAACCGTGCTCTAACACCAACAGAGCAAAAGGTGCGCCCACGCAGGGCCTATCAATGGCACATAAATGGCAAAAACATTGGTATAACACCAAATAGGGAAAAGAAAGTCGGCTTTCCGCTCGTTCTATACTGACCCCTTGCGGCCACCGTTCTCCCGGAACGCAAGCTAGGTAGATAGAGCCGTACGCAGGTAGCCAATAGGAGGCGGGTATTTGCCTCACCAAGACGACGGTCCGGGGACGAAGAGCTGCTGCGGCCGGGACTGCCGGGACTTCCGGCTATGGTGGAGGAAGGAGGACGGCGGAGTGGTACTCGGTGGTAGTGTGTACAGGGTGATTCGGAGAGGGAAACCGCCCAGAGTACTCAGGCAGGAAGCGTGCTCTGAGCTACATTATGCATTTAGCAGCTTTTTGCTTGCAGAACCCTGATCTTGGAATCCTACACCTAACTGGGAAGAGGAGGATCTGTTGCTGCATCCATAGAGGAGGGATCCATTTTTCCTGTAACCGGACCAGCTTTATTTCCTTCTGGATTGAGGATCCATGAGCTCTAGATGCACATTGCGTTTATGTGTCTTTTTTCTGGTGAGTGCGTTTTTCAGCCGTTTCCACACGGATCACCAACTTTGAATCCTTACTTGTCACTGGACACGTTCTATTGACTAAGACTTTAAGTGGACTCATATCTGTTTTACTATCACTACTCATAGCGCTGCACTATTTTTATGTTATTGGTATAACACCGACAGTAACTCAAACCAAAGGCAGCTATCCACTGCCACACCAAAAACAAACGGAAATAGAAAAGGAAGGAGGAGTACAAAAGGAAAAAGATGACAAGGCCATGAGCAGGGGTTCGGGAACGCCAATACCGAGCAACATCCCAACCACGGACTAGCTGGGGGGAGCGTGGGAAGGGCATATTGCAACCACGGCTCCCATATTTCCAAAAATTTCTGTTGGGAGTCGTTACAAATACTCAACATCTGTTCATTGAGCATCATAGTAGTCATACGGACCCGCACCCCCTGAAGAGGGACAAACAGGTGCTTCCATGAGGCATGGGGTTTTGAACAGGCCAGGCCAGTAAGTTGGCAGTGTCTGGGTGGGCCTGAGGTGGAGTTAACTGTGTCCCAGGGAAGAGGATATGGTCTGTAGAATGTTGGTAATTACGTTAAAGTACTTTGTTACATATACAGCTGCCATGATTTTGTTTTTCATGAAATATCATCTTCAACATTTTTTCATCTTATGTGCATTTCAATGCTGCTGATCTCCTCCATTTTCTTTTAACCACTTCCAGTCTACATGCATTCGCTACTTGCACATCATTGCTCTAGATAAGTGTTTCTCAACCTTTTTTTCAGTCAAGGCACCCTTTAAAATGATGGACAGTCCCGTGGCACCTTTTAAAATTATGGACAGTCTTGAGGCACCCCGTTCTAAAATGTGAAAAACTATTCTAATAGGTTTATATAATGCAACAACATCCACACACATAGGACACCCAACGTTAGAGGTGCTGTATTCTTCCAAAGGAAATACACTTTTGCACATTGGTACTGAGTAGTATTCCAGTGTTTCTCCTCTCTCAGTTTTTCTCCATCACTGAGCTAATGGGACCCCAGCACTGATGGAGGGGGCAGGGGAGGGTCAAACTAGGATGCTGTGCAGGCAATTGACATCCTCCTTATCAACTGATGATGTCATTGGTTGTCAGGACACCGGCGGTTAGAAGTTCATAATGGTGTACAATGAAAACCTGTGGCTTTGTGTGACTAAAAGGCAGGCTTGTATACAAGTTTTGGACAATTTTTAGGCATTTTGCCAAGGCACCCCTGAAGAAACCTCAAGGCACTCCAGGATACCCTGGTTGAAAAAGGCTGGTCTAGAAGAACTTCCTGACAACAGTGGACCACAGCTGCACCATTTATGTTCATACAGCTCCTTGTGGTCTCCATCACTTGGGTGTGATAGGATCAGGGGCGGACTGACCATTTGGAAACTCGGGCACTGCCCGAGGTCCCGGGGTCAGTAGGTGGCCCCATGAGATGCACCTGGTACCTTTTTCATAGGCTTTTTGAGTTTGGGCAAGGACACAGGGGCCCCATGATCCCCTATTGCCCAGGGGCCCCATGAGCTGTCAGTCCGCCCCTGGATAGGATGATAATGCAAGAGCCCAATATGGAGAAAGTTGAGTGGGCAAGCTGACAGTGTCTCTTTAAAGCTTATTTTAGATTTTAGCATATAGGTCAAGATCTACTTGAAAGGCCCATTTATTGCAGTGTGTTAATGCACTCCTGCTCTATCTTGAAGAAGCAGAGCCACCTTCCTCCTCAACTTTGGCCATCCAGCCTTCTGCTTTTCACAGCCTAGTATTGATCCCTAGGCTCCTGCTCTTATGTGCTTTTCTTGCTGCCAATTACACAGTAGTTGCATTTCCATGACTGCAGAAGCCCCCTTCCAATATGTACCAAAAAGGCCACCAAGCACACACACCTCATTGGCCAATTCACTGAAGATGGGTGTTCAGCAGCTCAGGTACTGTAGATAGCATCAGAGGTACCATAGACAGTATCATAGGGAAGGCTAACAAACCAGTTGTAATAATAATGCTAATTAACTTGGAAATAGGCATGAGAGCAAAAGACTGACATTTTAGGGTCATGTAGAACCTCCTTCTCAAAGGTGACTGCCGGCTTGATCCTATGAGGCTGTGAAACATTGGTCTCTTGCTTTCATGTTGATTTCTGAGTAAAAACGAATTATCCTTAAAAGTCCAGTGTCAGGGCCTCTCCAGTGGCCCTCCCTATGTGTATGCCAAGCAACCAACTCCAAGAAGACCTGTCCTCTTCTTACAAAAAAAAAATATCTTATGTTCATTGAAGGAGACAGCAAGAATCTTGACCCTAGGAATCTCACTGTTTCTTCATGGACGACTTGGCAAACCAGAGAGGACATGAAGAGCCGAATTCTTGCAGAGTGAGAACTGTGATCACCAAGTTGTCCATCAGGGAAGAAGATTCTTGCTGGGCTGTGTCCTTCAATGAACTCGCGGAAAGGGATGAGTAGAAAAAAAAACCCTTTACTAGCTCCTTTGAGATAGAGACTGATGTGAATGTTTACCGTATTCCAAAAATACTTCAAGGTAAATGCTGAGGTGCTGTAGAAAACATGAGACAAAGATATGACACATCTACAAACAAATTTCTGACCAGTTTTGAAGAAATCAGAAATTCAGCACTTTTGTGGAATCTTTTGCTTCTCTCTCAGCTCACTTCTTTTCTGTTGACTAGTGCACAGTAAAATAATCGTTCTATTTTCTACGCAGGAGGAGGAGTGAAAAATTAGAGCAGGAAGAACTGACTTGGAGACTGCACTGTACATGACGAGTGAGGGAAAGCACTGGAAACCTCAGGAGAAACGTCTCCTCTGTGGTCCCACAAAGATAATAGGAGCTAGTAGATATATTGGCTCTAGATTATCCATCCTTTAACTGGAATATCAAATTCGGTAGGCCTTCAAAGTGACCCTATGAGTGGTGAAATTTGGGAGCTGCCATTGCTGGAAGACACCTTTGGGTCCGAAGGCTTTTCACAGTGGCGTAGTTCTTGATCCAGGTCAGTGACTAACTAGGTGGTTAAGTCTGAATCAGGATGACAACTGTGGAGCATGCACCTTTAAAAGCCAAGTCAGCGGTGGCATCCCTTTGAGCTTGGGTTACCTTTAAACTGACCTTTTTTCAAATGATGAAACCAAAGCCATAAAAATCAGACTTGTTGGAAAGGAAAAAGAGAGATAGACGGGATGATGCACTTACCATTTCCTGGAGGACATGTAGGGTAGGGGAGGGTCAAACTAGGATGCTGTGCAGGCAGCTGACATCCTCCTTAACTGGTGATGCCACTGGTTGTCAGGATGCTGGTGGCTAGAGGGTTGTAATGGTGCATAGTAAAAACTGGTGGCTTTTTGTAACTAAAAGGGAGGTTTGATCCACCCGATGACTTGTATACAAGTTTTTATGCAATTTTTGGACATTTGGCCAAGGCACCCCTGAAGAATCCTCAAGGAACCCCAGGGTGCCTGGGCATCCTGGTTGAGAAAGGCTGCACTAGATTCCTACCAGTGCTTGCAAATGAATAGCTAAACAGGGAAACACTGCCTGTTGCTAGCCCATTCCTCTCAGCAAGGTATACCCACTTATTCACACTCCCTCACCACTGGACTCCAGCCTGAGTAAGCTTACCCCAATAGATGACATCACAGCTCCCTCACGACGGTGTTCGGGTCAATTGGCTGCTCAAGCCCAAGCACTGTCACAAGACACTGTTCGGGCCCAGCGAATAGACACTCAAGCCTGTCACACTGAGGAGGTCACTTACTTTCCCAAACCCAGATGCCCTGTTTTTTTACAGCTACGAATCAGGGGTCAGATGGATTGGAGAGAAGGCATGGATGCATACCTACATCTTGCTGGGTTGGAGGCTATCAGGAGTTACTTCCACTTTTCCGTAAATTGGAAAAGTGTCACCTGGGGCCTCATGTGCAAGGAGCCTAAAAGTGAACCTGTTGCTTAACCTGCACAGCCAAGGCTGGTGATAAATGTGATTTGCAATGAGGTGCCGGTTGAGGATAACAGGAAAAAAAGCCATCTGAGGTGGTGACAGTTCATGAAATAAATGATCACTTCATGAGAAATTACCACCAGGTAAGTGTTGCGAGCACTCTCCAGATTAGTGGTGGACAACTAGCAGATCATGGCTTCCCTTCTAAAAAGAACACAATGAGAAAGAGCCTAGCACAATATCTCTAAAAAAATTTGTTCAAAAGAACATAAATAAATCTACTCACAGATGTCCAGACTGACAAAGCATGTCAAAGTAATACAATCAGATTGTCCACTCCGCTTCCTCCTGTGCTTGAGAGGACATCATCCAAGATCCTAATGGCTTATTTGTTTTGAGAGCCATACCCTGTTCCTTTTTGGTTTGGCTCTAAGGAAGAAGATACGTCCTTCGAAACATGTAAGCCATTAGGATCTTTGATGATGTCCTCCCAAGCCCAAGAGCAAGCAGAGTGAACGATCTGGTTGTATTACTTTGATATGCTTTGTCAGTGTGGATGTCTGTGAGTAGATTAATTTACGTTTTTATGAATAAATGGTTTTATGGATACTGCGCTAGGCTGGTGCACCCTCTCGTTGTGTTTTTAAGTTGTCTTTGGGACATCCCCAGTCTGGAGAGGGCAACAAGGCGCTGTGTGCATGTCAGGGATCCCCACGGTGCTGGTCCCCCCGCAGGCGCACGCCGCCTTGTGCAGGGACGCGGGCACTAGGTCCTGGCCGGCCGCGGCGTCCGGGTTCGCGCATGCGCACTAGGAGCCGCGGGCACGCGCCTGGCACCAATGACGGTGCAGGGCGCGATATTTAAACGGCCCTGAGCTGTCATTCAGTGCCTTCTGGTCTTACCTGCATTCCTGAACCGTTGAACCTGTATCCTGTAAGGTGCTGACCCGGATTGTACCTGACCACGCTGTATTCTCCTGCTCTGACCCTTGGCTTGCCTGACCTCTCTCCCGGATGCCCCCTATTGGATCTGACTTTCTGTTACTGACCTGGCGTGTGACCCGACTATTCTCTGCCTGCTGCTTTGTACCGCACTGTCCCCACGGCTACCGACCCGGTTTGTCTGACCTTGCACCTGCTCAGCCATCCATCCATCCCATCGGGGGTCACCCGACCTCCTCATATCAGGCTCTCCCCTGCGGGAGCCCCTGTCGAATACCCCTACCACTGACGGGCGTGCTCAGTAGTCACGACCTGGTCTCAGGGTACTCCAAGTCCATCCCCACCATCAGGGGCCCTGGTGAACAAGTGCTCTGGGGCTTAGATTCCATGCTCTGGGGACGCCTGATCAGTGGAGCGCTAGTGGTACCGCCGGGCGGTCCCTTACAGTGCGTATATTTCCAATTCTATATCAGATGTGCAACAAGTTCTGGAATCATACCACCACACTCATGCACAAGAGGTGCTATGTTTTATTCTCTGGCTTCCCTTCTTCCTGGCCATGACTTTCTGTCTACTCGGACAGCTACTTCTGTCACATGATGCTCCAATAGACCCCATCTCTGCTTCCCTTGCCCCACAGGCAACACAAAAAACACAACATGCATGCTCAACCACCTGCCTACCCCAGCTGCTAGGAAGCAAGTGAATGGCACCGTCCATGCCAACCATGGGCAATCAGAGCATGGGGGAGCTGAGGACGGTGTGCCAGAAGACCTATGGCCCAAGCTGCTAAAATGCAAACAAATTACACCTTCAATGCCAGCCATGAGCAGCCAGAGCATGGGTGGGCAGATTTTGGGTGAACTAGAACATGCAATGCAGTACACCCATCTACATCATGCAGCAAAGGAGGAGGCACATTTCCACATCTTCACCATGGGCTCTGGATGAGCCTGTCTCAGTACTGGTGACAAGGTATTTTAAAAAAAGGCCTCTTCGAACAAGCAAAACATGTAAAAATTTGGAAGTCCTTAGCGCCAATATTTTCTAATTTTCTCCATAGTAATCAATCATTTGTTATAGGAGTGTTGATGATTACCCATTATTATTCTATGTCTCTCGACTCCACAGTAATGCCTTTTGTGTCAAGTGACCCTACAAGAGTGTTTTTCTTCAAACACGTTCTTCAACGTTCATTGATTCCAGAGCTGTCTAGTATTTTTTTGCCTACATTTGAATATAGACAGAGTGAAATATCTGAAATGTGGTGACTCCTAATAGTAAGAGCCTTCACCGCACATATATTACACGGCCCGCTGAACAGCCCAAGGCTTGTGAAGCTGCTGAGTAATGCTATCATCCACTTTTGCTCTCCTACTTGGAGGATCAAGAGCCCACTTGTAGGGCAGATGAAGGATATCATGCTGTTCGTCACCGCTCTCTGAAAAACTGGAATTAGTCTTTATATTGCTGTACTTGTCTAGGTCGCCCACGTGGTGGTATTCCCAAGGCTTTTGTCGGTAGAAAACATTCCTTCCAACTCAAATAAGGGCAGCACAGCAGGTAAGTGGTTAGAACTCTTGCCTTGAAACATCAAGGTGCCAAAATCATTCCTTACAAGGAAAGATCCTCATTTATTTCCTGCAGGACCTCCTGCATCATCTAAGGAATATACACGTTGGCACCAGTTTTGATGGGCTTGTTCACATCGGAACTTCTTCTCCCTCCATACAAATCTATGGGAATGCGAAAGCCGGTCAAACGCAGTTCTGAAAAAAGATCAACGCCAGGTCATAGAACCCATCAATAATTTCTAATCTCAGAAGCATCTCAAACTAATGTCAAAAACAATCTCATCAACACAGCCCTAAGCCCATGAATACAAGCCCTTACCCATTGGCCTACTGGGACAATGTTTACATTTTTTGCACACATTAAAATCAGTTTTTTTTTGCTAGAAAGTATTGTAAACCTCCAAACATTATATATTTTCTAAAAGCAGAGACCCTGGAGAATAAAATGGCTATTGCACAGTTATTTAATAAATATTTTCAGGAAAAAAATACGCTGAATTTATTTTTTTTAACCACCTTCCGCCCGCCCTATAGTACAATGACGGGCGCAAGGTGGTTCTCTCGTCTGATAGGATGTCATATGACATCCTACCATTCTCACTGCGCATGCGCGACTCAGAGAGCGCGCAGCGCGGTGTTCGCTGGTGCGCTGTGTCCCTCGGACACAGTGGATCACGGAAAGAGCCGAAGATGTGTCCAATCACAGCTGATCACATGTAAACACGGAAATGCCGGTTATCGGCATTTCTCTCCTCTCGAGCTGTCACACTGACAGCTCGAGAGAAGAGGAGAGCCGGTAATCGGCTTTCCGTGGAGGGGACATGTACACTGATCATCAGGGCACTGATGATCAGTGTGCCCTGATGATCAGTGTGGCCCCAGAAGTGCCACCTGTCAGTGTCCATCAGTGCCACGTGCCAGTGCCCATCAGTGTCACATCAATGCCACATAGTGCATACCAGTGCACATCAATGCCACATATCAGTGCCCATCTGAGCTGCCTTTCAATGTCACCCATCAGTGCCAGTCAGTGCCACCTATCAATGCCAATCAGTGCCACCTATCAGTGCTGCCAATCAGTGCCACCTATCAGTGCCAGTCAGTGCCGCCTAACAGTGCCAGTCAATGCTGCCTATCAGTGCCAGTCAGTGCTGCCTATCAGTGCCATATATCAGTGTCATGTATCAGTGCTGCCTTTCAGTGCCCATCAGTGATGCCTGTCAATGCCCATCAGTGCAACCTACCAGTGCCTCCTCATCAGTGCCCATCAGTGCCACCTATCAGTGTCCATCAGTGCAGCCTATCAGTTCCCATCACTGCAGCCTCATTAGCACACATCAGTGAAGGAGAAAAATCACTTATTTACAAAATTGTATAACAAGAACTAAGAAAAAATGTTTTTTTTTCAAAATTTTCAGTGCTTTTTGGTTTGTTTAGGAAAAAATAAAAATCCCCGAGGTGATTAAATACCACCAAAATAAAGCTCTATCTGTCTAAAAAAAAAATGATAAAAATTTCATATGGGTACAGTGTTGTATGACCGCGCAATTGTCATTCAAAGTGTGACAGCGCTGAAAGCTGGAAATTGGCCTGGGCAGGAAGGGGGTGAAAGTGCCCTGTAGGCAGGAAGGGGGTAGAAGTGCCCTGTAGGCAGGAAGGGGGTAGAAGTGCCCAGTAGGCAGGAAGGGGGTAGAAGTGTCCGGTAGGCAGGAAGGGGGTATAAGTGCCCGGTAGGCAGGAAGGGGGTGAAAGTGCCCTGTAGGCAGGAAGGGGGTAGAAGTGCCCTGTAGGCAGGAAGGGGGTAGAAGTGCCCAGTAGGCAGGAAGGGGGTAGAAGTGTCCGGTAGGCAGGAAGGGGGTATAAGTGCCCGGTAGGCAGGAAGGGGGTAGAAGTGCCCTGTAGGCAGGAAGGGGGTAGAAGTGCCCTGTAGGCAGGAAGGGGGTAGAAGTGTCCTGTAGGCAGGAAGGGGTAGAAGTGCCCTGTAGGCAGGAAGGGGGTATAAGTGCCGGTAGGCAGGAAGGGGGTAGAAGTGCCCTGTAGGCAGGAAGGGGGTAGAAGTGCCCTGTAGGCGAGGGGTTAAAGGTGTTTATTTAGTTTTGCATAAAGATACAAAGTATGAGAAGGAAGGGGGTAGAAGTGCCCTGTAGGCAGGAAGGGGGTAGAAGTGCCCGGTGGGCAGGAAGGGGGTAGAAGTGCCCTGTAGGCAGGAAGGGGGTATAAGTGCCCGGTAGGCAGGAAGGGGGTAGAAGTGCCCGGGAGGCAGGAAGGGGGTAGAAGTGCCCTGTAGGCAGGAAGGGGGTAGAAGTGTCCTGTAGGCAGGAAGGGGGTAGAAGTGCCCTGTAGGCAGGAAGGGGGTACAAGTGCCCTGTTGGCAGGAAGGGGGTACAAGTGCCCTGTAGGCAGGAAGGGGGTAGAAGTGTCCTGTAGGCAGGAAGGGGGTAGAAGTGTCCTGTAGGCAGGAAGGGGGTACAAGTGCCCTGTAGGCAGGAAGGGGGTAGAAGTGTCCTGTAGGCAGGAAGGGGGTACAAGTGCCCTGTTGGCAGGAAGGGGGTAGAAGTGCCCTGTAGGCAGGAAGGGGGTAGAAGTGCCCTGTAGGCAGGAAGGGGGTAGAAGTGTCCTGTAGGCAGGAAGGGGGTACAAGTGCCCTGTAGGCAGGAAGGGGGTAGAAGTGCCCTGTAGGCGAGGGGTTAAAGGTGTTTATTTAGTTTTGCATAAAGATACAAAGTATGAGAAGTACAGTACGCGGCAGGGATGCCCACTCTCTCCCCTATTGCTTATCCTCTGTTTGGAACCATTGGCTATTGCAATTCGGTCTCATCCCGACATAAAAGGGAGAAAGTCTCATGGCCGTGAATACAAACTATCCCTATTTTGCGGATTATATTCTCCTTACTCTTTCGAATCCCCAAATCTCCCTCCCAGCATTACATAAACTTTTACGACAGTTTGGGACTCTCTCGGGTTACAAACATCCAAGACTGATGCCCTCCCACTCCACATACCACCAGTTGTCCTCTCATCCCTCCAAGACTCCTTTCCATATCCATGGTGCACCCATTCTTTAAAATACTTGGGTTCTAATCTTACTTCTTCTTACAGTTCTATCTATGATGCCAATCCCCCCCCCCCCCTATTTATAGCTGTTTCCCGTTCCTTGAAGTTTTGGGATACCCTACCCTTATCATTCTCGGGACGTATCAACGTCATAAAGATGACTGTACTACCCAAACTTTTGTATTTATTTGCGACTCTACCCGTTCCTGTTCCTATGTCCAAACTACAGTAGAGCTAATGAGCTCAAGTATTGGTGTCACTAAAATGAATTTTAGTGCAAACACAATATCGTACCCATTTTTTTGTAAAATCTAAGGCACTAGATTGTGTCAATAGATACCAAACATATCAAGTCTTTAAACTGCGCATGCCTGTGTAATTGCAAAAAAATTATGGTACCCAAAATTCTCCATAGGTGACACTTTAAATGCATTTACAGGTGATCAGTTTAGAGTTAACCATGAATTACTGAAGCACTTTGAGAGCCCCATAAATAAGATTGGGTGGCTCTAGAGCCACCTGGATCACTTTTAGCAAAAAGAGCTTTGCCGGTTCTTAACCACTTGCCCTCCAGAGGATTTACCCCTTTCCTGACCAGGACATTTTTTGCGATAAGGTGCTGCGTTACTTTAACTGACAATTGTGCAGTCATGCAACGCTGTACATTAATGAAATTTATGTTGTTTTTCTCCCATAAATAGAGCTTTCTTTCGGTGGTATTTGATCACCCATGCGGTTTTTTATTTTTTGCACTATAGAAAAAAAAATGACTGACAATTTTGAAAAAAAACCACAATATTTTTGACTTTTTGCTTTAAAACATATACAGTAAAAAATTAAAAAAATCAAATATCTTTATAAATGTATTCTGCTCAATGTCTGCTAAAAAAAATTCTAGTACAGTGAAAGTTATTGCACCTACAAATGGCGGTATATATACTGGAATAAAAAAAAAAATGTTTATACTAGTAATGGCGGCAATCAGCGACTTATAGCAGGACTGCGGCGGGCATTCTGACACTGGGAGGAACTGACTAACTGCCACTGACATTGCAATGGCACTAATACAGTGATCAGTGCTAATAAAAAGCACTAACTCTGTACTAATGACAAAGGCAGGAAGGGGTTAACCGCTTCCCTACCGCCCTATTGCGGAAGTACGGCTACAGGGCGGCAGGGCTGTACAAAATCACGTAAATATGTGATTTTACATTTCCGGGTATGGAGCGCGCGACACCGCCATTGGCAGCTTCAGATGTCGATCACCGAGTCCCGGCTGGAGATTCCCCGCTGGCACCCGGCGATTGCCAAGGAACTGTGACAGGGGAGAGACCTGTATGTAAAGAACACAGGTCTCTCTCCTGCCAGTAGTAACATGCTGCTGTGTATTTCTCTGCACAGCAATGAAATACACAGCAGCATGTCTCCCTAGTAAAATACACACAGCACACAGTTAACCCTTTGATCACCCCAGATGTTAAAGCCGGTACCAATCTCACGGCTCCAGCAGCAGCCATGTACTTGATTTAACCATTTGTATACCATGTTGTTTATAAACATACCTTGGTAGACAAGTGGTTAAAGCTGAATTCCAGATATGGCCATTCCTATATAGTTACATTGGACCAACATGGATCAATGTATGTATGTGTCATACCTGTGGGATTCCTGTGGTAACTGGAAATCATTGTAGTAGGCACCGCTACTACCGTGGCACTAGCTCTCGGGTCCCACCGAGCGGATGTCCTGCTGCTTACTGATCGAGGTGGCTCGCTTGGCATGGGCCCCATTCAGAAAGCAATTAGCATTTTCTTACTTAAGGCATAGTGTACTCTGACTGGACGAGGTGGTGAATTTGACCTCATCACCCCCCCTCCTCTCCACCTTGCCCAATCACAGAATGCTTTTCATTCGTTGAGAAAATGCAGCATGTTACCCAGGGGCGGACTGACAACTCATGGGGCCCCCAGTCAATAGGGGATCGTGGGGTCCCTGTGTCCTTGCCCAAGCTCAAAAAAGCCTATGAAAAAGGTACCAGGGGGATCTCATGGGGCCCCCTACTGACCCGGGGCCCTCGGGCAGTGCCCGAGTTTCCAAATGGTCAGTCCGCCCCTGATGTTACCTGAATGGCACACATGCTGGGTGAAGGACCTTCTGTGGTCACAATGCAACAGGGCAGCCACTTGGCACAGGACCTGGAAGCTAGTGGAGATCACTGTAGCAGCTGTTGGGGGTCACCCTCCACAGGGATCCCTCAGGTAAGTTGTAGTGATGTAAAAATTGCCATACCTAAACTTCAGTTTTAAAAGCTAAATAAATCTTTCACAGGGTGTTTCATGTTACATCCGTATTAGGGTGTAATATATAACATGATGACATTCTAAAGCCCACCTCACCCCCCAAACCAACATAACCCCACTTATCTGCAGGTATTCTTCTCCCCGCAGGCTTCTGTTTAGTTTCGAATGTGTGGCTCCACCCACACAGCCGCATCATTCATTGACAGGGATCACCACGGCCATGGGACTCATAGATCTCAATAGAACACAAGCGTGGTGACGTCACCAGGGGCGGACTGACCATTTGGAAACTCGGACACTGCCCTAGGGCCAGGAGTCAGTAGGGGGGCCCATGAGATGCCCCTGGTACCTTTTTCATAGGCTTTTTTGAGTTTGGGCAAGGACACAGGGGCCACATGATCTCCTATTGCCGGGGGCCACATGAGTTGTCAGTCCGCCTCTGGAGGTCACTGCACTTGTAGTCCATTGATACTTCCTCCAGCTCCATAACTGACCTCGGTACAGACCTGGGGTTGGAGGAATAGTCTGCAGGAGCCTGTGTATTGAATCCACGATCCACTGATTGCAGTTGCTTTTCAAGCTCTAATGCTAAAAAAAATAAATAAAATAAATGCACATTTTGGGGTAATTTATTAAAACTGCCTGGTGCAGCTTTCAGGTTTTATTGTCAAAGCTTCATTGAACAAGCTGAAGTTAGAAGTGGATTGGCTAACATGCGGAATGGGCGCTCTCCAAGAAGGCCTAAAAGTGGTACGTGCGGAAAAGACTAATAATGGAAACCAAGGGTGAAAATGAGACTAAATATATATATATATATATATATATATATATATATATATAAAAAACAATATATATATATATATATATATATAAAAAAAAATATATATATATATACAAAATATATATATATATATAAAATTATATATATATAATATATATATTTTATATATATGTATATATATATATTTTGTTTTTTATATACATATATGCAATATATATATATATACATATATAAAATATATATATATATATTTTTTAAATATATATATATATATATATTAAAAAGAAAAAAATATATATATAGTCATTCGATTGTAAGCTCCTTTGAACTTTTGGGCTCCACGGGCAGATGTGAATGATCTATGTCACGGGTATCAAACTGGCGGCCCTCCAGCTGTTGCCAAACTACAAGTCCCATGAGGCATTGCAAGACTGTCAAAGGCAGGGGCATGATGGGACTTGTAGTTCTGCAACAGCTGGAGGGCCGCTGGTTTGACACCCCTGATCTATGTACTCTGCATGTGTTGTGGCATTTGCTGCCATTGTACAAATAAGTAAATTATAATGTGTCTGAGGTCCGTAATTACAAGACCACTGTTCCTGACACCACAGCTGCTAGCTCTGAAGCGTAACTGGAAATCTTAAAGCGGTAATAAACCCAAAACCAAAAAATGTAATATATAGCAGCTTTCCAATCATTAGATGTGATGCATTAGTTTTCTTTTGATAGATTTTTTTCCTTCTGTTTTCACCTTGTGATCTGGCCAGCAACACACCTCCTGTATTAGAGCACCCCCCACTCTGGATGATGGAGCACAGGGGACACTTTTGTACAGAATTTCAGTCTGGGGGGGAGGGGAGTTTTTGATGTACTAACAGATATAAATACACTGACAAACTGAAGCCAAACTCCAGCTCACACTTGATAAGAAGTTACAGCAGTGTTTTTTTTCTTTTGGGATAAAGGTTTTACATAAATAAGTAAATGCTGACCATTGTAACCCCCCCCCCCCCGTGTCAGTAGTAAATGGTTGGTCTTATCTCTGTAACTGCTACATCTGCAGGACAGCTTGTTTTATTGAAAAAAAAAAACCAACAGACCTATTGGGCAAATCACCAGATGAAAATAGAAGATAGAAAGCCTATATGAGAAAACGAATGCAGTCATCACATCTAAGAATTGGTAAGCTGCAATATGATAAATGTTTGCTTTGGGTTTAAAGTGGTTGTAAAGCCAATTTGATTTCCTAAAATAAAAAGGATATTATACTTACCTGCTCTGCGCAATGGTATTGCACAGAGTGGCCCCGAACCTCCTTGTCTGGAAAACTTACCGGAGCTCTCCTCTCCTTCTCTTCTCAAAGTGCCCCATAGCAAGCCATTGCTAGGGGGCACTCGTGCGGGTGCACTCCTGAGCTGGGCTGTGTGATTCTATAGATACACCCAGCATGGCATGGCCCTGCCTCTCCTCACAGAATTTGACCGATAGCAGCAGGAGCCAATGGAGATAGTGTAATGCCCTCCAGGTTAGAAGGTTTTTTTGTTAGATAGAGGCTGAGTAGCAGCCTGGGGATGAATCAGCCTGGGAGTGAGGTAGTGAGGTTACCTCAGGACAGGTTGGGAGGCTCTATCAGGTCAGGGCTTCTGGAGCCTTCCCACCTCTCCAGAAACCTGAGGGGTGGAGGAGGCCCAGGTCTGTATGCTTGAGGGATCCTGGCCCATCTCCTGGCAGGAGGCTGGGCTTGGTGACCAGGGCAACCCTCAAATATGGCAGAGCTTGGGGGGAGGTGTGCCGTGTCGGGTGGAAGTTAAATTGAGGAAGGCTGGAGTGCGGAGCCTGGGAGGGGGCCCCAGGGAGGGAAGCCTACCTACAGGAAGATCACTGGAAAAGAGGATCTACACTGCCTCAAGGTCTCCCAGGGAGGACGGCCTTTGTAGCAGGAAAGGAGCCGGCCCGTAAGGCCTGAAGGCAGCCACCAATCCACCAAGCTAACAAGAGAGCACAGTGTGAGTACTCTTACACCCTCTGGGCCGGATAAGGGGAGAGAGCAGTCAGGTGCAATATCCAGCTAGCTTCTCATCTGGGACTATTCTAAACTTTCAGCTTCTGGGCCCCCTTGCCCAAGAATACCCTCAGGCAGCTGGGTGAAGAGGAGGATTCATCCGGGGTCTGGAGAGGTACACCAAAGAGGTACACCAGAGAGGAAAGACTGTTGAAGAAGTTGCTGTGGAGTTGTCCTCAAGTTCTGCAGTTCCTTGGGCATCCCATATCAGTGGTGTATTTAGATTTTGTGCTGCCCTAGGCAACACAAAAATCGGACCCCCCCCCTCCCAATCAGAGAGAGAGCCTGACACCGACCAACACCAGAACCCCCTTCGGAGAGAGCTTGACTGTGATCAACAACGCCCTGCCCCCAACCGAGAGAGTCTTCCACTAGCACCCACATCAACAGCTCTGGACATCAGCTTCACAACTCTGGACATCCCTGGGAACGACAACTGAGCTCTACATATACCATGCCGCATATGTCCCTTCTTCCAGGGTGCTGCCCCCCTAAAAAATGCCGCCCTAGGCAAATGCCTTGTTTGCCTTGTGGTAAATATGCTCCTGTCCCATATACCCCAAGACCCCATCCAAGTTTTAACCCCTTAATAAAATCACAAAACCAAGCTCAAGGACTCTTCTTTGACTCTAGAGTGTAAAGTGTGGGAAATGTGTTGCCTGGCCGTGCAGAACATAAGGGGACCCAATTCAAATCCAGCAGCCCCTTCGAGGGTAGTGCTACAACTGGAAAAGGGTAGAAGAGCTGCTGCAGACGGGACAACGTTGGATTGAGAGAAGACTCAGGTAAGTGTTGAAGGGGTGTCCGGGGAAAGCTGCTATTGAAAGCTTTTATTACCTTAACCACTTCCCATCCGGACGTTGTATATAAACAGCTGGACGTTGGCAGTGCAGGGGTGGGTTGCCGTTTATAAACGGTGCCCGCCATTTTGTACTGTGTACCCTCCCTGGGAGTGCACGGCACCGCGATCCGGTGCCCACTGTGTCCAGAGGACACTGATCGCTGTACGGGACCTCTGTGTGAGGTCCTGATCATGTGATCACTGATTGGCCAATCAGTGATCACATGAATAGGTGTAAGTAAGGTGTGACTTCCTGACATCATTGCTTACTACTAGTGAAATCTGTGAATGATCACAGAGATCACATGGTACAGGGCTATTCACAACAGCCTTGTACCATGTGACAAGCTGTGACCAATCACAGCTCTCACAGTATTTCTCAATGGCTGCAAGAATGCAGCCAGAGAGAAGGAGAAATGATTGCTTTTACAGCCTTTATGGATGTAAAAGCAATCAGTGTAAAAAAAAAAAAAAAAGTCATCACCCCCCACAAGTAGTACAGTGTCACTATGGTGACACTGTACTGCTAGGGTGACAGTATGTTAAAAAAAAAACCCCAACAAATATTAATATAAAAATGTAAAAAAAAACTTTTTTAAAAATTATAATTTTTGGTTATATACTAATTTGGTTTTTTTTTACTAAAAAGATAACTGAATAAATTTTAGCCAAGATTTATGAAGAAAGATTATTTATTTGCAAACTTTTATAAGAAAAACATTTTTTTTCAACATTTATGGACTTTTTCATTTATATAGCAAAACAAAAATAAAAATCCCAGTGGTGAATAAATACCACTAAAATAAAGCTTTATCTGTCTCAAAAAAAAATGCTAAAAAATGCATATGGGTACAGTGTTGCATGACCGCGCAATTGTCATTCGAAATGCGATAGCAGTGAAAGCTGAAAATTGGCCTGGACAGGAAGGGGGTGAAAGTGTCCGGACTGGAAGGGGTTAAGGCAGAGAATGCATTAAGTCACGGGTTTCAAACTGGCGGTCTTCCAGCTGTTGCCAAACTACAAGTCCCATGAGGCATTGCAAGATTGACAGGTACAAGCATGACTCCCAAAGGCAGAGGCATGATGGGACCAGGGGGCGGACTGACCATTTGGAAACTCGGGCACTGCCCGAGGGCCCGGGGTCAGTAGGGGGCCCCATGAGATGCCCCTGGTACCTTTTTCATAGGCCCCATGATCCCCTATTGCCCGGGGGACCCCATGAGTTGTCAGTCCGCCCCTGGATGGGACTTGTAGTTTGGCAACAGCTGGAGGGCCGCCGGTTTGACACCCCTGCATTATGGTTTAAACAATATTTTATTACTGCTTGAGAGAAATATACATGTTAGTATTGTTGGACCCTTTCTGCAAATTCTGGCTCCCACATTTTATGGTGTAAAAACCACTCCCTCTCACTCTAAATCCCAATGACTCAGTGTAACGCCTTCCACCCCAGAAAGGGAAGTACAAACAGTGATAATAAGCCACATTTATTATTATTATTATACAGTATTTATAAAGCGCCAATAGTTCGCTCAGCGCTGTACATTACAAAGGGGGACAGAACATGTGACAGAACAATACCAATACAATGCAAAACATGAGGGGATCGAGGGCCCTGCTCCTTGGAGCTTACAATCTAGGAGGGAGGGGATGGTGGTACAGGAGGAGAAGCTGTGGGGGATGGAGTGGTAGGAAGAGTGGAGGAGGTCGGCAAGTTAGCAGGGGGTGGGGTAGGCTTCCCTGAAGAGATGGGTTTTCAGGGTGCGCCTAAAGGAGAGGAGAGTAGTTGATAGTCTGATGGGTTGGGGCAGGGAGTTCCAGAGGATGGGTGACACCCTGGAGAAGTCCTGGAGGCGGGCATGGGAGGTGGAGACCAGGGAACTAGAGAGAAGGAGGTCTTGTGAGGAGCGGAGTGTGCATGTTGGACGGTACTTGGATATTAGGTCAGTGATGTAGTTCAGGGGCAGTATGGTGGACAGCTTTGTACGTCAGTGTTAGGATTTTGAATTTGATCCGTTGCGCAATCAGAAGCCAGTGGAGGGATTGGCAGAGGGGGGTGGCGGAGACGGAGCGGTTGGAAAGGTGAATGAGTCTGGCAGCCGTATTCAGGATGGACTGAAGCGGGGATAGCCAGCGGCGAGGCAGGCCAGTGAGGAGGGAGTTGCAGTAGTCGAGTCGTGATATGATGAGGGAGTGGATGAGCTGTTTAGTGGTTTCTGGGGTTAGGAACGTGCGGATTTTGGCGATGTTGCAGAGGTGGAGTCTGCACGAGTTTGTTAAAGATTGGACTTGGGGCTGGAAGGATAGGTTGGAGTCCAGAATGACACCAAGTACTTTGGCCTGCGGGGCACATAAATATTAATTTAAAAAAATAAATAAATGAATAAAATTATGTGTGCAAAAATCCAAATTGTGTATCTTTGGACAGTTCACTACACGAGAAAAATATTTTTTTGGACACTGGATAATTTTTAGTGGCTTTTTTGGATTTATTTAGAAGATTCATTTTCAGATCACAATTTGGGTTTTTGCACACATAATGTTATTTATTTATTTTTTTAATTAATATTTATGTGGCTTATTATCACTGTTCCTACATTTTATGGGTCGTTGACCCAAAATAAATATGCCAAAATAGGACATGCCAACTCATTTCACCCGTTAGTGAGCTGGGCCGATAGCGTATGTAAATATTTCGCATGGAGGTTGAAGCAGCGGGTTTCTGAGGCTCGGCTGCACAGCTCTAAAGAAACCCGAGCAGCTTCGAATGATTGTAGTTTTGAAGGCATGTAACAGGACTGTCAACACAGCTGATCCGCGGGCTTTCCAAGCAGCCAGACTCCTGCCAAGTAGCACGGTGGGCATATGGTATGACTTTCCACTATGACAGAGGCCAACTTTAGCCACAACCTTTTTTTTTGGTTTCTTTTTGTACGCAATATAGAAGATTTAGAACTACTGTATGATTTTTTTTTATATTTTAAAGTATAACTAAAGGCAAAACTTTTTTTTTTTTTAATTTTTAGTTTTGGATAGAGCGGAGAGGGATAAGAACTCCTGTCAGTTACAAGATGGAGGAACTCTACCATCAGGAAGAAGATAGAATGGAGCGATTCAGAGAAAGGTGGGAGAAGCAGCATAGGTTTAACCCAGGGGCGGACTGACCATTTGGAAACTCGGGCACTGTTTGAGGGCCCGAGGTCAGTAGGGGGCCCCATGAGATGCCCCTGGTACCTTTTTCATAGGCTTTTTTGAGTTTGGGCGAGGACACAGGGGCCCCATGATCTCCTATTGCCCGGGGGCCCCATGAGTTGTCAGTCCGCCCCTGGTTTAACCCCCCTGGAGGTATTCCGGAGTGTAGCTCGGGGTAAAGTTTCAGTACCACAAGCGGTAACCCCGAGCTACACTCCGGAATACACTGCAGCGTTGCTCTGGGATCCCTTCTGCACCTACCTTGTCCTGCGCTCCCGTGATGTCCCCCCTGCAGTGTCCCCTGTAATGTCCTCCGGCTGATGCCGGCATCTGTCATCTGGGTTCCGTTCCCTGCGACGTCGGGACGTACGGGGGACGGAACTGGCGGGAAATTTGAAATTTTTAAAAGTGACATTCACTAAATACACTAAAATCACATAGTATAACATTCCTGTATCAAACCATTTCACATACATTTTGTCCCGAGTGCTTTGTCCGGCGCCCTGCCTGCATTTTTACTGTTCTTTCTGCCTGGAAACCGAGAAACGTCCATGGCTTCCAAAAAGCGTCCCTTTAGGTCAAAAGCGGTTTTAGACCGGCTAGAGAACAGCGATAGTAAATCAGAACCACTTGCAGAATTGAGTGATAATGATTTGTGGGGGAAATTCACCATCTGACACTGAAAACGATTCTGCGACTGAGCTCAGTGATGTGCGAACTTGGCGCTCTATACACTAATACCGCCAAGGAGGTTAATTTGCAGTAATTTCCTCTCACATCCTGTTTGGCTCTGGGACAGGAAGTGAACAGAAGTCTCCCCAATGGGACACAGATGGCAAAAGAGAAATCTGACCGGGGTTATAACCCTCCATCACTTTATCCAAAATTAAAAAGAAGAGTTTTGCCTATAGCTCTAGTTTAATCTGTGCCCTATTACAATGACAGCCAGCCAGGGGAAGTTCCCACCATTGGAGCCCCATAGTACATCAGTAAAATACTTATGTCTATTATTCACGTTCAATTGTTTGGTATTTTAGGCTTAGTGTTTTGTGAAACTGGATTCAAAATTGAAGGGTGAGATCTGTGCTATTATCACCAGTGGTACTGGACGTTTGTGGAGAAATGGCAGTGATAAGAAAAGGGCCAATGGCTACAATGGTGGAAATCTCAGCCTGCATTTGGCATGCACAGGTGTGTATGGGGCCTAAAGCCAGCTATAACCGGGTGGTTGGGTGGTCCTGACAGCACCATCCGCCTCCACAAAAGAAACATTTTCAATCCACTTGTTGCATGAGCTGGGTGGGAAAATTTCAGCCGAACAATAACTACATCCAACTGTATGCAGTCACTGTTCAAGTATTCTGCAGCCGGGGGTCCCGTCATTTGCTGAAGACAATAGCCGGGATGGGAGATTCCTTCAGCCACATGAAAGGAGGAATTCATTAGATTTCTCTAGTTCAGTCCGCAGGCTGGACAAGAGCAATCTTTGCATGTATGGTTAGCTTTAGAGTGGAAAAGGGTGCGCTATATGCTAAATGGAAATTTTCAATCTAGAAACATAGAAGACCAATGGCAGGAAAAATCCAAGTGGTCCATGCAGTTTGCTTTTTTAACATTTTCATTTGAGGGTAGACCTCTCCTTATTCCAAGCACGTGTAAATCTACTTACTCTTGACCCACTTATTCTGCTGGAAAATCTTTTAGTAAAATAAAACTAACATTTATCTTAAACTTTTCTCCTGATAGTTTGAAATCTCGACCCCTTAGTCTTGATATCAGCTCTATATTATTATTATTATACAGTATTTATAAAGCGCCAATGGTTCGCTCAGCGCTGTACATTACAAAGGGGGACAGAACATGTAACAGAACAATACCAATACAATGCAAAACATGAGGGGATCGAGGGCCCTGCTCTTTGGAGCTTACAATCTAGGAGGGAGGGGATGGTGGCACAGGAGGAGATAGCTGTGGGGGATGGAGTGGTAGGAAGAGTGGAGATGGTCGGCAAGTTAGCAGGGGGTGGGGTAGGCTTCCCTGAAGAGGTGGGTTTTCAGGGTGCGCCTAAAGGAGAGGAGAGTAGGTGATAATCTGATGGGTTGGGGCAGGGAGTTCCAAAGGATGGGTGACACCCTGGAGAAGTCCTGGAGGCAGGCATGGGAGGAGGAGACCAGGGAACTAGAGAGAAGGTCTTGTGAGGAGCGGAGTGTGCGTGTTGGGCGGTACTTTGATATTAGGTCGGTGATGTAGTTCGGGGCAGTAAGTGGACAGCTTTGTACGTCAGTGTTAGGATTTTGAATTTGATCCGTTGCGCAATCGGAAGCCAGTGGAGGGATTGGCAGAGGGGGGTGGTGGAAACGGAGCGGTTGGTAAGGTGAATGAGTCTGGCAGCCGTATTCAGGATGGACTGAAGCGGGGATAGCCAGCGGCGAGGCAGGCCAGTGAGGAGGGAGTTGCAGTAGTCGAGTCGTGATATGATGAGGGAGTGGATGAGCTGTTTAGTGGTTTCTGGGGTTAGGAACGTGCAGATTTTGGCGATGTTGCGGAGGTGGAGTCTGCACGAGTTTGTTAAAGATTGGACTTGGGGCTGGAAGGATAGGTTGGAGTTCACTTTGTGACATTTCAATGAAGTTGAAAAAAGGTAAACAGTGCGATGTGCCATTTGTGATGAATGAGCACTGCTCCCTTCACAACACGCATCAGCTGCAGTCAGGGGCGGACTGACCATTTGGAAACTCGGGCACTGCCCGAGGGCCCGGGGTCAGTAGGGGGCCCCATGAGATGCCCCTGGTACCTTTTTCATAGGCTTTTTTGAGTTTGGGCAAGGACACAGGGGTCCCATGATCCCCTATTGCCCGGGGGCCCCATGAGTTGTCAGTCCGCCCCTGGCTGCAGTCATATAATGCGTTCACTGGTAAGAACGAGTCGGTTACGCTCTTTTCGATCTTGCCTGCAGTGCTTGGCAGGTGTCGCACAGCGTGCCAAATGCCTCCATTTAAGTCAGTTGTAAGCACAACGCAAATGGCATTTGGTGAGCTTGCCATGGCATGCCTCTTTCCCTGTTACGCCCCCACCTTCCTTTGCAAAAAAACCCCTAAAAAACAAGGTAATTGAAGAGCTTTAGAAATCCCTTTCTAAACGCCTCCAAAACACATCTAAAGAGCGAGCTAATGCTATAGGCGTTTCATTCTCAACACACGTGTGAACTAATGCCCACAGAGAGGAGACACAGCCCATCCATGCGTGCCTTTCTATAAATTTGAAGAACCCCAAGCTAAATAATAGTCAATTTTATATCTTACCACCGCGCTAAACGTTTATTATAGGTCGCAGGTTAACTCCCGCTGGGAGCCAAGTCATCTCATGCAATTCACGCTGCGAGCGTTTAGTCATTCCATGACAAAGCCCTCTGTGCAAACACATCAAACACATGGCCCCCAAAGCGTCCGTCATCCAAAGAGCTTCAATAAAGCCTTCAGCGACAGACTTTCCGCTTTCACCCGCTGCCTAAAGTACAGCTTAGCCAAGTCCAGCTGTGCCCGAGCGCTCATTTCCTCGCTCATAGGCTAACAAGAAGACCCACGGGATATAGAAAAGAAAAAAAAAAATTCGAACAGCCGTAGAACTAGGAGCATCATCTGATGTCTACTGGTTACCTGAATATTAAAAGTGCCATGCTGAGATATATAGGCCTCCTCATGTAAGAAGAGGCATCCGGACACCACAAGGTTGCTTTTTATGAAAGCTTTTCGAAGATCGCAGGACAACAGTCACATCGGGAGGAGAATGGTCTGATGTTCTTGTTCTTTGACATTTGTAGAATAAAACAAGCCCGATTGGTCTTTTATGTGTCAGTTGCCCTGTGATATTCCTTTACACTTTCTGAGCCATTGATCCTGCGGTGTATGGATTAGGCTGCTACTATTTGTGAGAAAGAGGCTTTGGCCTTATGATCCCTTTCATGTTATTAGGTCTCGTTTTTAACAGCCAGACCTGTAAATGACCGGCCAGGAGGCAACCCTCTAAGTCCAGATGATGCTTTTTATAAGATGGCCATACTTCAGCACTGCAGTCCTCCAATTTAATGGCTTACACATATCATAGCTTACCAGGGGCGGACTGACCATTTGAAAACTCGGGCACTGCCCGAGGGGCCGGGGTCAGTAGGGGGCCCCATGAGATGCCCCTGGTATCTTTTTCATAGGCTTTTTTGAGTTTTGGCAAGGACACAGGGGCCCCATGATCCCCTATTGCCCAGGGGCCCCATGAGTTGTCAGTCCGTCCCTGTTTCTTACATGAACCTATTAAGATGGGAAACTCTTTTTATTCCTGCAGCCCCCTTTCTGAAACTGTGCAGTTGAGCCCCACTTTGCTTGAGTATTCATCTCCTTGTGGCCCACCTCATGACTTAGTGTATAGTCTATTAATAAAAGAGCAGGGCCTTCAGAGTACATGGCCTTGTGGCCTGCAGATCCCAATTTGAACATAGGATGGGCCAACTTCAGCCTAGTGCATCCTAAATATAAATATGAGTATAAGCACCCATGCAGGAGTCTTGCAGGGTAATAGCAATAATAGAACACACATCCTTAAACTACAATTGTCACTAAGGTCAAAAGTCCATCTAGAACACCGGTCTCCAAACTGTGAGCCATGGGTTGGATCCATCCAGTTCAACCATTAAAATTTTTTTTAAAAAAGTTATAATCCTACACCCACAGTTGATCCAGAGGAAGGCAAAAAACCCAGCAAAGCATGATCCAATTTGCTCCTGCTGGGAAAAAAATTCCATCTAGAACATCGGTCTCGAAATAGTGGGTCATTATTCCTTCCACATGTAAGCATATAGGATGCTCATCAGTAACTATGAGAAACCCTTCAGCGCTCGCACAGAAGATGGAAAATGAGTGAAATATGAAATTACATAGTTACATAGTTAGTCTGGCTGAAAAAAGACAAGAGTCCATCCAGTTCAACCTTTAAAAAAAAAAAGAAGTTATAATCCTACACTCACAGTTGATCCAGAGGAAGGCAAAAAACCCAGCACAGCACGATCCAATTTGCTCCTGCTGGGAAAAAAATTCCATCTAGAACATCGGTCTCCAAACTCTGAGCCATGGGTCGGATTTGGCCCTTTGTTTGCCTTTATCTATCGCTTGAGGCACTGTTCCTTCTCTGGTACAAGGCACTATTGCTCCCACTGGCACCAATGATGAGGCACCATTCTTTCCACTGACACCAATGATGAGGCACCATTCCTTTCACTGACACCAATGATGAAGCACCATTCCTCTCACTGACACCAACGACGAGGAACCATTCCTCTCACTGACACCAATGATGAGGCACCATTCCTCTCACTGACACCAACGATGAGGCACCATTCCTCTCACTGACACCAATGATGAGGCACCATTCCTCTCACTGACACCAACGATGAGGAACCATTCCTCTCACTGACACCAATGATGAGGCACCATTCCTCTCACTGACACCAACGATGAGGCACCATTCCTTTCACTGAAACCAGTAGTGGGGCACTATCCCTTCCACTGACAACCATGGGACACTATTCCTTCCTCTGACACCGACAGTGGGACATTATTCCTTCCACATGTAAGCATATAGGATGATCATCAGTAACTATGAGAAACCCTTCAGCGTTTGCACAGAAGATGGAAAATGAGTGAAATATACAATTACATAGTTACATAGTTAGTCTGGCTGAAAAAAGACAATAGTACATCCAGTTCAACCATTAAAAAAAAAGTTATAATCCTACACCCACAGTTGATCCAGAGGAAGGCAAAAACAACCAGCAAGGCACGATCCAATTTGCTCCTGCAGGGAAAAAAATTCCATCTAGAACATCGGTCTCCAAACTGTGAGCCATGGGTCAGATTTGGCCCTTTGCTTACCTTTATCTATCCTTTGGGGCACTGTTCCTTCTCTGGTACAAGGCAGTATTGCTCCCACTGGCACCAATGATGAGGCACCATTATTTCCACTGACACCAAAGATGAGGCACCATTCTTTCCACTGACACCAACGATGAGGCACCATTCTTTCCACTGACACCAAAGATGAGGCACCATTCTTTCCACTGACACCAAAGATGAGGCACCATTCTTTCCACTGACACCAACGATGAGACACCATTCTTTCCACTGACACCAAAGATGAGGCACCATTCTTTCCACTGACACCAACAATGAGGCACCATTCTTTCCACTGACACCAAAGATGAGGCACCATTCCTCCCACTGAAACCAGTAGTGGGGCACTATCCCTTCCACTGACAACCATGGGACACCATTCCTTCCCCTGAAACCAACAGTGAGTCATTATTCCTTCCACATGTAAGCATATAGGATGATCATCAGTAACTATGAGAAACCCTTCAGCGCTCACACAGAAGATGGAAAATGAGTGAAGTATGAAATTACATAGTTACATAGTTAGTCTGGCTGAAAAAAGACAAAAATCCATCCAGTTCAACCATTAAAAAAAAAAAAAGTTATAATTCTATACCCACAGTTGATCCAGAGGAAGGCAAAAAAAAACCAGCAAAGCACGATCCAATTTACACCTGCAGGGAAAAAAATTCCATCTAGAACATCGGTCTCCAAACTGTGAGCCATGGGTCGGATTTGGCCCTTTGCTTGCCTTTATCTATCCCTTGGGGCAGTGTTCCTTTTTTGGTACAAGGCACTATTGCTCCCACTGGCACCAATGATGAGGCACCATTCTTTCCACTGACACCAACGATGAGGCACCATTCCTCTCACTGACACCAATGATGAGGCACCATTCCTCTCACTGACACCAACGATGAGGCACCATTCTTTCCACTGACACCAATGATGAGGCACCATTATTTCCACTGACACCAAAGATGAGGCACCATTCTTTCCACTGACACCAACGATGAGGCACCATTCTTTCCACTGACACCAAAGATGAGGCACCATTCTTTCCACTGACACCAAAGATGAGGCACCATTCTTTCCACTGACACCAACGATGAGGCACCATTCCTTCCACTGACACCAATGATGAGGCACCATTCCTCTCACTGACACCAATGATAAGGCACCATTCTTTCCCCTGACACCAACGATGAGGCACCATTCCTTCCACTGACACCAATGATGAGGCACCATTCCTCTCACTGACACCAATGATGAGGCACCATTCCTTCCCCTGACACCAACAGTGGGTCATTATTCCTTCCACATATAAGCATATAGGATGATCATCAGAAACTATGAGAAACCCTTCAGCGTTCGCACAGAAGATGGAAAATGAGTGAAATATGAAATTATATAGTTACATAGTTAGTCTGGCTGAAAAAAGACAAAAGCCCATCCAGTGCAACCATAAAAAAAAAAAAGTTGGCAATCGGATATTCCCTGGATCAACTAAATTGAAACAAGAATAAAAAAGGAAGGAATAAAAACCAGTCCACAGGGTGAATGGATGGAGGACAGGATTCTGGGTGAAATCCAGTTTATTCAGGATACAGCGGTCAATAGATCCATCCAATGGATATGCAGAATGAGAAGGGAATGGACTGTGAGGACTGAAGAACCACATGAACAGACCGGAAGCTCCTCGGCAAGGATGGGGGGATCACACAGAAGCATGCAAGCAGGGTGCCGGGTCAGCGTGGACAGTAGTACTTTCTTTAAAAACACTTACATCTAAAACTCCCTGGACGTGTGTGGAAGGCAGGAACACTGGAGCCAGGAGCATCAGAAGAGCGGATTCCATAATCTGTGCAGGGCCCGGGGGGAGACCCGCTGTGGTGGACTATCAGCATCTCTACATGCCTTCCCGCCGGTAGTAGGGAGAAGTGACAGTTTTCTGCTAGTAATGGAGATCAGCGACTTACAGAGGGACTGCGGCGGGCATTCTGACATTGGGGGGGAACTGACTTGGTGTCACTGACATCCCCAGTGACACCAATACAGTGATCAGTGCTAATAAAAAGCACTGACACTGTACTAATGGCACTGGGAAGGAAGGGGTTAATGTGACGGGCGATCAAAGGGTTAACTGTGTGCTGTTTTACTAGGGAGGGCTGTGTCTGTGTTTCACTGTAAGCATGCTGCTTTGTATTGGTCTGCTATGCAGAGCCATACAGTGTGCAGGAGCTGACAGGGGAGAGATCTGTATTGTTTATACGCAGGTCTCTCCCCAGTCGGAGATACTCGGCAATCACTGGGTGCCAGCGAGTTATCACTGACCGGGACCCGGTGATTGACAGCCAAGGCTGTGAACAGCGGCGCAGGTAGGGCACACGCGAGCCAACTACCCGGAACTGCAAAATCACATATACAGTTGTGTTCAAAATAATAGCAGTGTGTTGAAAAAAGTGAATAAAGCTGAAAATCCTTCTAATAGCTTTTATTTCCATCCACACAAATGCATTGGGAACACGACACATTCTATTCCAAATCAAAACATGAAGAAAAATACATCAAATTTGTGTTGTTCCTCTAAAAAAATTGAAGAAAAGTGAATATTAGACGGTTCAATAAAATATCAGTGTTTGTATTCTTCTTTACAAACTCAAACATTCACTATATAAACTGAGAAATGTTTGAAGATTTTGCTTTCCTTTGAATGACTTCATGAATATTTGGTTGTAGTCGCACTGTTTCTGAGAACTGCTGTACATCTGTGTTGCATGGAGTCACCCAACTTCTGGCCCCTGTGATCAGGTATTCCAGCCCAGGATGATTGGACCACATTCCACAGTTCTTCTCTATTTCTTGGTTTTGCCTCAGAAACGGCATTTTTGATGTCACCCCACAAGTTTTCTATTGGATTAGGATCCGGGGATTGGGCTGGCCACTCCATAACGTCCATCTTGTTGGTCTGGAACCAAGATGTTACCCGTTTACTGGTGTGTTTGGGGTCGTTGTCTTGTTGGAACACCCATTTCAAGGGCATTTCCTCTTCAGCATAAGGCAGCATGACCTCTTCAAGTATTCTGATGTCTTCAAACTGATCCATGATCCCTGGTATGCGATAAATAGGCCCAACACCGTAGTATGAGAAACATCCCCATACCATGATGCTTGCGCCACCATGCTTCACAGTCTTCACAGTGTACTGTGGCTTGAATTCAGTGTTTGGGGGTCGTCTGACAAACTGTCTCCGGCCACTAGACCCAAAAAGAACAATCTTACTTTCATCAGTCCACAAAATGTTGCGCCATTTCTCTTTAGGCCAGTCAATGTGCTCTTTGGCAAATTGTAACCTCTTCAGCACGTCTTTTTTCCAACAGTGGGACTTTGCGGGGACTTCTTGCAGATAGCTTGGCTTCACATAGGCGTCTTCTAATTGTAACAGTCCTCACAGGGAACGTCACACCTTCTTTCATCTTCCTGGAGCTGATTGTTGGCTGAGTCCACGCCATTTTGGGTATTTTTCTATCCATTAGAATGGTAGTTTTTCGCTTTCTTCTGCGTCTTTCAGGTTTTGGTTGCCATTTTAAAGCATTTGCGATCATTTTAGCTGAGCAGCCGATCATTTTCTGCACTTCTTTATATGTTTTCCCCTCTCCAATCAGTTTTTCAATCAAGGTACGCTGTTCTTCTGAACAATGTCTGGAACAACCCATTTTCCTCAGAATTTCAGAGAGAAATGCACTGTAACCGGCATGTACAACATTTGCTGCCTTCCTTCCTTAAATAAGGGCAATAATTGCCACCTGTTTATCAAAGAATGAATGACCTCACTAATAGAACTCCACACTGCTATTATTTTGAACACGCCCCTTTCAATGAGTGATTCAATGACACAATCAGCAGCATGCATGTCATGACTGTTGGATTTCTATTACTCTACTACACCTGCTAGGAAATTATTTGCCATGTAGAAATATCTGTCTCTCAGTGTTACAATACACCGAACATTCGATTTTTAGACTGATCATTTCTTTGTGAGGGGCAAACATTCATCATCAGCAGGGGATCAAATATGCATTTCCTTCACTGTATTTGGGAAGAATATTTAAAAAATATATTTCAAATATATTTTTCTTCCATGTGGGTTGGAGGAGCCTGAGAGCAATAGATGTGACTTTTCTGAGTTAAAGCAGGACTAAAGTCACTCTATAAACTTTTTTTTGTCCCCCCCCCCCCTCTTTCTTTTACAGAAATCTTTTTTTTCTTTTTGTTTTCCCATGTGGGAAATCCCCAACTTCCTTTTCTTTTTTCGTTGCTGTGATTTGACTTCCAGGTGGAGGGTGGCTACGTTTGTCCTCCATGGCCCCACTGTTCGTAGGAACGTAGCCACCCTCTCTTGCTGGCTCCCGAGGTGGACTATGGGATGTGTAGTGTACATAGAGCAGTGCATATGACCGCACCGAGCGTGCATTGATCATTGCAAACAAACAGAGGTGAGGGGGGAAAAGGAGAGGTTTTGAAGCTCACGCAGGACATTACAAGGAAGCAGAAAAACACAGTAAGAAAGGTTCAGGAAAAATAGATTACAGGGCCGGTGGGTAGTGGATATGTATGGATACAGGGGCGGACTGACCATTCGAGCACTCGGGCGCTGCCCGAGGGCCCGGGGTCAGTAGGGGGCCCCGTGAAATGCCCCTGGTACCTTTTTATAGGCTTTTTTGAGTGTGGGCAAGGACACAGAGGCCCCATGATCCCCTATTGCCTGGGGGCCCCATGAGTTGTCAGTCCACCCCTGGTATGGATTATATCTTTGGAAAATAAGGAATTGTTTGGTGTGGCATTAATGCCATCAGAGGATTCCTGCGGCTGGAATCATAGGTAGCTGTGAGCAGCTGCGGTCGTTCATCATGTACAAAGCGATGACTGGCTCACAGGAGCCATGACTGACTTTGTGTATCCTGCCCTTACCACGGTCCTGGATGCATCCAGGACCAATCATCACCCCCTAACTGCTAGATGAGCAGATGTATGTGAACGGTGGTGGCTCCTGTCACTGGTGGTTGTGAGCAGCTGCGGCCTGAAAACCTGTACAAAGCAGTGCCAGGCTGACAGGAGCAGCGGCTGTCTCCATGCATCTAGTGGTTACCCACAGACAATCGGTCCTGGATGTGGACAGCTTGCTTCCGATCCTCTGTCCCTAGCTACTAGATGTGCAGATGTATGTGAACGGTGGTGGCTCCTGTCCAGGGGCAGACGGACAACTCATGGGGCCCCCGGGCAATAGGGAATCATGGGGCCCCTGTGTCCTTGCTCAAACTCAAAAAAAGCCTATGAAAAAGGTACCAGGGTCATCTCATGGGGCCCCCTACTGACCCCGGGCCCTCGGGCAGTGCCTGAGTTTCCAAATGGTCAGTTCGCCCCTGCTCCTGTCACAGGTTGTTGTGAGTAGCTGCGGCCTGGAAACCTGTACAAAGCAATGCCAGGCTGACAGGAGCAGCGGCTGTCTCCATGCATCTAGTGGTTACCCACAGACGATCGGTCCTGGATGTGGACAGCTTGCTTCTGATCCTAGCTACTAGATGTGCAGATGTATGTGAACGGTGGTGGCTCCTGTCACTGGTTGTGATCAGCTGCGGCCTAGAAACCTGTACAAAGCAATGCCAGGCTGACAGGTGCCACTTCTGTCTGCACGCATCTCACGATTACCCACAGACGATCGGTCCTGCATGTAGATAGTTTGCATCCAGGACTGATCATCTGTCCCCAACCGCTGGATGTGAAGAAACATGTGAGCGCTGGCAGCTCCTCTCACAGATGGTCACAAACAGCTGTGGCCCAGAAACCTGTACAAAGCAATGCCAGGCTGACAGGAGCTGACAGATGATCAGTCCTGGATGCAGACAGCTTTTTGGCCCCCGATCAGTCATGTTTTAGGCCCTATTCACACAGGGCTGACTCCGTTCAGTCAAGTTTTTGTCTCCTTTTTACACGTGGTAGACTCCGTGATCAACGGGGGATGCCATGTCCGCTCAGTGTCTGCAGGGTGGACACGGACAGAGCCTTGTGCGCAATGGGTGGCCGGGAGTAAACTGTCCATCTACATCCAACTACCGCCCTTTCGGAACCCTTTGTGTAAATAGGGGCCTAAAGGTGAGGGGACAGACCGCACCACCCCACACTGATGTTAAATGACCGCACCTATCGGAACCCTTTGTATGAATAGGGACCTAAAGGTAAGGGGACAGACCGCACCACCCGATACTGTTGATAAATGACCGCACCTATCGGAACCCTTTGTATGAATTGGGACCTAAAGGTGAGGGGACAGACCGCACCACCTCATACTTTCATTAAATGACTGTAGTTAAATAACCGCCCCTATCGGAACCCTGCATGTGAAAGGGGCGTAAAGTTGAGGGTACAGACCACACCACCCCATACTGTTGATAAATGACCGCACCTATCAGAACCCTTTGTGTGAATAGGGGCCTAAAGGTGAGGGGACAGACCGCACCAGAGTTTCTCCGACATTCTCATCGTATATACGGGGCTTCACAGGTAAATCTGATTGGAACCTTTGTGGGAAAAGGGGCCTAGGGGTGAGGGGACAGACCGCACCACCCTATTCCGTCGTGAAACCTTTGTGTGAACAGGGGCCTAGGGGTGAGGGAACAGACCGCACCACCCCATACTGTCCTTAAAAGACCGCACCTATCGGAACCCTTTGTGTGAATAGGGGCCTAAAGGGGAGGGGACAGACCGCACTACCCCATTCCGTCGTTTAATGACTGCCGTTTCGGAATCCTTTGTGTAAATAGGGGCCTAAAGGTAAGGGGACAGACCGTACCACCCCATACTGTTAAAAGGCCGCACCCAGGAGATAGACAACACCACCCCATACTGTTGTTAAATGACCGCCCTTTCGGAACCCTTTGTGTGAATAGGGGCCTAAAGGTGAGGGGGCAGACCGCACCATCCCAATCTGTTGTTAAATGACCGCCCTTTCGAAACCCTTTGCGTGAATAGGGGCCTAAAGGTGAGGAGACAGACCGCACTATCCCATACTGTCGTTAAATGACTGCCCTTTCAGAACTCTTTATGTAAATAGCGACCTAAAGGTGAGGGGGCAGACCGCACCACCCCATACTGTCGTTAAATGACCGCACCTATTGGAACCCTTTGTGTATATAGGGGCCTAAAGATGAGGGGACAGACCGCACCATCCCATACTGTCGTTAAATGACTGTAGTTAAATGACGACCCTTTTGGAACCCTTTGTGTAAATAGGGGCCTAAATGCGAGGGGACAGACGACACCACCCCATACTGTCGATAAATGACCGCACCTATCGGAACCCTTTGTGTGAATAGGGGCCTAAAGGTGAGGGGACAGACCGCACCACCCCATACTGTCGTTAAATGACTGTAGTTAAATGACGACCCTTTTGGAACCCTTTGTGTAAATAGGGGCCTAAATGCGAGGGGACAGACGACACCACCCCATACTGTCGATAAATGACCGCACCTATCGGAACCCTTTGTGTGAATAGGGGCCTAAAGGTAAGGGGACAGACCGCACCACCCCATACTGTCGTTAAATGACAGTTAATAAATGACCACACCTATCGGAACCCTTTGTGTGAATAGGGGCCTAAAGATGAGGGGAAAGACCGCACCACCCCATACTGTTGTTAAATGACTGTAGTTAAATGACCACCCCTATCGGAACCCTTTGTGTGAATAGGGGCCTAAAGGTGAGGGGACAGACGACACCACCCCATACTGTTGTTAAATTACTGCCGTTTCAGAACCGTTTGTGTGAATAGGGGCCTAAAGGTGAGGGAACAGACCGCACCACCCCACAGTATAGTTAAATGACTGTAGTTAAATGACCGCACCTATGGGAACCCTTTGTGTGAACAGAGGCCTAAAGGTGAGGAGACAGACTGCACCACCCCATACTGTTGTTAAATGACCGCACCTATTGGAACCCTTTGTGCAAATAGGGGCCTAAAGGTGAGGGGACAGACCGCACCACCCCATACTGTTGTTAAATGACTGCACCTATCGGAACCCTTTGTGTTAATTGGGGCCTAAAGATGTGGGGACAGACCGCACCACCCCACACTGTTGTTAACACCCCATACTGTTGTTAAATGAATGTAGTTAAATGACCGCCATTTCAGAACCCTTTGCGTGAATAGGGGCCTAAAGTTGAGGGTACAGACCGCACCACCCCATACTGTCGTTAAATGACCACACCTATTGGAACCCTTTGTGTGAATAGGGGCCTAAAGGTGAGGGGACAGACCGCACCACCCTATACTATCGTTAAATGACTGTAGTTAAATGACCGCCCTTTCCAAACCCTTTGTGTCAATAGGGGCCTAAAGGTGAGGAGACAGACCGCACCACCCCATACTGTTGTTAAATGACCGCACCTATCGGAACCCTTTGTGTGAATTGGGGCCTAAAGATGTGGGGACAGACGACACCACCCCATACTGTTGTTAACACCCCATACTGTTTTTAAATGACTGTAGTTAAATGACCGCCGTTTCAGAACCCTTTGTGTGAATGGGGGCCTAAAGGTGAGGGGACAGACCGCACCACCCCATACTGTCGTAAAATGACTGTAGTTAAATGACCGCCCTTTCGGAACCTTCGTGTGAAAGGGGCCTAAATGCAAGGGGACAGACCGCACCACCACATACTGTCGTTAAATGACCGCACCTATCGGAACCCTTTGTGTGAATAGAGGCCTAAAGGTGAGGGGACAGACCACACCACCCCATACTGTAGTTAAATGACCGCACCTATGGGAACCCTTTGTGTGAATTGTGGCCTAAAGATGTGGGGACAGACTGCACTACCCCATACTGTTGTTAACACCCCATACTGTTGTAAAATGACTGTAGTTAAATGACCGCCCTTTCGGAACCTTCGTATGAAAGGGGCCTAAATGCGAGCGGATGGACCGCACCACCCCATACTGTTGTAAAATTCCTGTAGTTAAATGACCGCCCTTCCGGAACCTTCGTGTGAAAGGGGCCTAAATGCAAGGGGACAGACGACACCACCCCATACTGTCATTAAATGACCGCACCTATCGGAACCCTTCGTGCAAAAGGTGCCTAAGAGCTTACAATCTAAACAAAAAGGGGGCAAGCGGTCCGAAAAGTAATAACTGTGAGAGGAAGCGGGGTTTGATATCCATCGCATTGCACAGACACAGCCCTAATTTGACACCCTCACCGGTCGGGGGGTCACCTTTTCGAGCACTGGTTGTCATGCTTCCTAGGGAGAAAAAGAAGAAAAAAAAAAGAACAAAACAAAACTTTACCGCAACACAAAATATATAAACGGCTTGTGAAAAAATATCGAAAAAAATCAGTTGCCTGCAAATTCTTCTTCTTTTACATATTCATATCTCTTCTTTTTTTTTTTTTGCGCTCCCCCCCCTCCCTTCTTCTCCTTCTCTCTCGTCTGCCTCTGTTCGGCCGTACATTTCAATGTGTCTAGCCACATATTGACACAAACAGCCCCACCCACCTATTCTATGCCTGGTCACATATCATATCTCTCTACATATATTTTTGTAGAATAGTGCCAGCTGCCCCCAGCCATTTTGTGCGGTTCTTTCCACACAGAGAGAGGGGGAGAGAGAGAGAGAGAGAAGGAAGGAGGCTGCTGCCGCCGCCGCTGTGTATAATAGAAATGGTCTTAATAAAAGGGGGAGTAGCTGCTGTGTGATTCAGGTGGGGGAGGGATGAGGAAGGTTTATAAATATCTCACACAGCCTCATTTTATTATTTTTTTTTTTAACTTTACATATAATAATTGAAGGGGCGGCCATCTTGGTTCCCTGTCAACTTTTCCTATTTGATCTGAATAAAAATAAATCCCTTTTTTTTTTCTTCCTCCTTTTACCATTTTTAATACTGCTCTTTTTTAACCCCTTCACCTTCTCTGAACTTTTTTTGGAAACAGAAGAGGCGGGGGAAGCGAGGGGGTCTTCTATTTATGTTTTTTTTTTTCTTAGGGGGGGGTGTTTAGACAAAGGAAAGCAGATTTTTTTTTCTTGCTTATTTTTTTGACACACTTCGTTTTTTTTTCCTGAGGTAAAGTCCCCCCCAAATCGGCGGGAAAGGGGGGGGGGTTTTACGACCTTTATTCATTTTGTGAGGTAAAAGCCAAACAAAAACTGGCGGGCTTTTTTCGTGAGGTGAAAGTCGTCGGATGAGGGCTGCTCCCCCCGGGGCGCCCTGAGGGGATTCTCGGCGGGTGGAAAAGAAAAAGTTTTTTATTCGGCGGCGATGGCGTCCTCCTCTTCCCCGCTGAGGGACGACGAGGAAGAGGAGGAAGAAGAAGAGGAGATGGCCGTGTCCGAAGAGGGGGACGGCGAGAAGGAGGAGGAGGAGGAGGAAGACGACGAGGACGATGAAGAAGAAGGAGAAGGCGGCCGGGAAGGCGACGAGGAAGAAATAGAAGAAGAGGGGGAGGAGGAAGAAGGCGACGGAGGCGCTCCGGGGCGCCATAGCCCCAGCCTCCTCTTCCCGCCGGAGGCCTCAGGGGAGCCGCGGAGTGTGGAAACCGACGACGCGCCGGCAGCTGCCGCAGGTAAACAGGAGGGGGAGGGGAGCCGGGGGGGCAGACAGTGTACAGTGCGGGGGCGGCTTCTACTCCCCCCCCCCCAATCCTTCTTCACATTAACCGATGGACGGGCTCACTATCTGTGAGGGGAAGGGGGGGTGAGAGGGGACGAGGGCCGTGTGTCCCCCTATTGTGTGACTTGGTGACGGCAGACCCCCCTGTGTCCACCTCATCCCCCCCTCCCTTCTGTCAGGGTGGTGCGGTCTGTCCCTTCACCTTTATAGAGCGGGTGACAGCTGACAGGACGTTCCCGCCATTTCCACCAGAGTGGTCAGGGAGAGCTGAGGGGACTGACTGTGTATATATAACAGGCAGAGGGGACTGACTGTGTGTATATAGGAGGCTGAGGGGACTGACTGTGTATATATAGCAGGCTGAGGGGACTGACTGTGTATATATAGCAGGCTGAGGGGACTGACTGTGTATATATAGCAGGCTGAGGGGACTGACTGTGTATATATAGCAGGCTGAGGGGACTGACTGTGTATATATAGCAGGCTGAGGGGACTGACTATATATATATATATATATATATATATATATATATATATATATATATATATATATATATATATATATGAGGCTGAGGGGGCTCAGTGTATATATAGGAGGCTGAGGGGGCTCAGTGTGTGTGTATATATATATATATATATATATATATATATATACTGAGCCCCCTCAGCCTCCTATATATACACTGAGCCCCCCTCAGCCTCCTATATATACACTTAGCCCCCTCAGCCTCATATATATACACTGAGCCCCCTCAGCCTCCTATATATATTGTATAGAAGGCTGCAGGGACTGCCTGTGTGTGTATATATATAAGGCTGAGGGGATTCTGCATATAGGAGCCTGAGGGGGCCCTAAGGTGGTGACAGACGGTACAATTCAAAAATATGTCCGGTTAGGCGCAGCGCACATAGCCATAGTACACGGGTCACAAAAGATCTTCCCATGAATATGGCCGAATATTCAGGTGTAACACGGAAACACATTTCACGAAAGATTTTCTAATACGTATATCCGGTGAGGTGTAAGTTGCACATTTTTTCCTGTAAATATGGCCGATCATTTAGGTGTAACAGGCAAAGATGTAGGTTGTTCGAAAGAACTTCCCATAAATATGTACGATCAGGTTAGGTTGACGATGTCCATTTTAATAGAGATCCTGCTATAAATATGTTCAGTCGTTGAGTTGTAACATGCAAAGATGTAGGTTGTTTGAAAGAACTTCCCATGAATAAGTCCGATCAGGTTAGATCGACGATGTCCGTTTTACTAAAGATCTTCCCATACATATGTACGATTGGTTAGGTCAACGATATCCATTTTTCTAAAGATACTCCCATAAATATGTACGATTGGTTAGGTAAACGATATCCATTTTAGTAATGATCCTCCCATAAATATGTATGATTGGTTAGGTCAACGATATCCATTTTTCTAAAGATACTCCCATAAATATGTACGATTGGTTAGGTCAATGATATCCATTTTAGTAAAGAACCTCCCATAAATATGTACGATTAGTTAGGTCAACGATATCCATTTTAGTAAAGATCCTCCCATAAATATGTACGATTGGTTAGGTCAACGATATCCGTTTTTACTAAAGATCATCCTATAAGTATGTTCAGTCGTCTAGGTTGTTTGAAAGAACTTTTCATAAATATCTACGATCGTTTAGGTGTGGCCATGTGAAGATGTACGTTTTATCAAAGAACTTCCCATAAATAAGTCCAATCAGTTAGGTCAACGATGTCCATTTTACTAAAGATCCTCCAGTACATATGTCTAATCAGTTTGGGGGTAACGTGCATAGACGTACACAGTTCACAAAAGATTTTTCCCTAAATGTGTCCAGTTGTTTAGATGTAACATGCAAAGATGTACGTTGTTTGAAAGAACTTCTTGTAAATGTGTACGATCAGGTGAGGTCGATGATGTCCATTTTACCAAAGATCCTATAAATATGTTCAGTCGTTTAGGTGTAACAGGCAAAGATGTAGGTTGTTCGAAAGAACTTCCCATAAATATGTCCGATCTGTTAGGTCAACGATGTCCATTTTACTAAAGATCCACTAGTATATATGTCCGATCAGTTAGGGGTAACACACATAGACGTACACAGTTCACGAAAAGATCTTTCCCTAAATATGTCCAGTCCTTTAGGCATAACATGCAAAGATGTAGGTTGTTCCAAAGAACTTCCCATAAATATGTACGATCGTTTAGGTGTACCATGTGAAGATGTACGTTTTATCAAAGAACTTCCCATAAATATGTCCGATCAGTTCAGGGGTCTCCAAACTATGGCCCTCCAGGTGTTGAGGAACTGCAAGTCCCATGAGGTCTTGCAAGACTCTGACAGCAACAGGCATGACACCCAGAGGCATGATGGGACTTGTAGTACTTCAACAGCTGGAAAGCCATAGTTTGGAGTCCCCTGAGTTAGGTCAACGATGTCCATTTTACTAAACATCCTCCCATAAATATGTACGATTGGTTAGGTCAACGATGTCCTTTTTATTAAATATCCTTCCATAAATATGTCCGATCGGTTAGGTCAACGATGTCCTTTTTATTAAATATCCTCCCATAAATATGTACGATCGGTTAGCTCAACGATGTCCTTTTTATTAAATATCCTTCCATAAATATGTCCGATCGGTTAGGTCAATGATGTCCTTTTTATTAAATATCCTCCCATCAATATGTACGATCGGTTAGGTCAACCATGTCCATTTTACTAAACATCCTCCCATAAATATATCCAATCAGTTAGGTCAACAATGTCCTTTTTATTAAATATCCTCCCATAAATAAGTCCGATCAGTTAGCTCAACGATGTCCTTTTTATTAAATATCCTCCCATAAATATGTCCGATCAGTTAGGTCAACGATGTCCTTTTTAGTAAACATCTTCCCATAAATATGTTCGATCGGTTAGGTCAACGATGTCCTTCTTACTAAATATCCTCCCATAAATATGTCCGATCGGTTAGCTCAACAATGTCCTTTTTATTAAATATCCTCCCATAAATATGTCCGATCGGTTAGGTCAACCATGTCCATTTGACTAAACATCCTTCTATAAATATGTCCGATCGGTTAGGTCAACGATGTCCTTCTTACTAAATATCCTCCCATAAATATGTCCGATCGGTTAGCTCAATATGTCCGATCTGTTAAGTCAACGAAGTCCATTTGACTAAATATCCATCCATAAATATGTACGATTGGTTAGGTCAACGATATCCATTTTACTAAAGATCCTCCAGTATATATGTCCGATCGGTTAGGGGTAACACGCATAGACGTACACAGTTCACGAAAAGATCTTTCCCTAAATATGTCCAGTCCTTTAGGCATAACATGCAAAGATGTAGGTTGTTCCAAAGAACTTCCCATAAATATGTACGATCGTTTAGGTGTACCATGTGAAGATTTACGTTTTATCAAAGAACTTCCCATAAATATGTCCGATCAATTCAGGGGTCTCCAAACTATGGCCCTCCAAGGTGTTGAGGAACTGCAAATCCCATGAGACCTTGCAAGACTCTGACAGCGACAGGCATGACACCCAGAGGCAGAGGCATGATGGGACTTGTTGTACTTCAAAAGCTGGAGGGCCGTAGTTTGGAGACCCCTGATTTAGGTCAACGATGTCCATTTTACTAAAGATCCTTCAGTATGTCCAATCAGTTAGGGGTAATGCACGTAGATGTACACAGATCGCAAAAGGTCTTTCCCTAAATATGTCTGATTGTTTTGATGTAACATGCAAAGATGTACATTGTTCAAAAGAACTTCCCATAAATATGTCCGATCTGTTAGGTCAACGATGTCCATTTGACTAAATATCCTCCCATAAATATGTACGATTGGTTAGGTCAACGATATCCATTTTACTAAAGATCCTCCAGTACATATGTCCGATCAGTTAGGGGTAACGCACATAGACGTACACAGTTCACGAAAAGGACTTTCCCTAAATATGTCCAGTCGTTTAGGCATAACATGCAGAGATGTGGGTTGTTCCCAAAAACTTCCCATAAACATGTCCGATCAGTTCAGGGGTCTCCAAACTATGGCCCTCCAGGTGTTGAGGAACTGCAAGTCCCATGAGGCCTTGCAAGACTCTGACAGCCACAGGCAAGACTCCCAGAGGCAGAGGCATGATGGGACTTGTAGTACTTCAACAGTTAGAGGGCCGTAGTTTGGAGACCCCTGAGTTAGGTCAACGATGTCCATTTTACTAAAGATCCTCCAGTATGTCCGATCAGTTAGGGGTAATGCACGTAGACGTACACAGATCGCGAAAGGTCTTTTCCTAAATATGTCTGATTGTTTAGATGTAACATGCAAAGATGTACATTATTCAAAAGAACTTCCCATAAATATGTCAGATCGGTTAGGCCAACAATGTGCTTCTTACTAAATATCCTCCCATAAATATGTCCGATCGGTTAGGTCAACAGTGTCCATTTTACTAAATATCCTCCCATAAATATGCCCGATCGGTTAGCTCAATGATGTCCTTTTTATTAAATATCGTCCCATAAATATGTCCGATCAGTTAGGTCAACGATGTCCTTTTCATTAAATATCCTCCCATAAATATGTCCGATTGGTTAGCTCAACGATGTCCATTTTATTAAATATCCTCCCATAAATATGTCCGATTGGTTAGCTCAACGATGTCCATTTTATTAAATATCCTCCCATAGATAAGTCCGATCGGTTAGCTCAACGATGTCCATTTTATTAAATATCCTCCCATAGATAAGTCCGATCGGTTAGCTCAACGATGTCCTTTTTATTAAATATCCTCCCATAAATATGTCCGATCGGTTAGGTCAACCATGTCCATTTGACTAAACATCCTCCCATAAATATGTCTGATCGGTTAGGTCAACGATGTCCTTTTTAGTAAACATCTTCCCATAAATATGTTCGATTGGTTCGGTCAACGATGTCCTTCTTACTAAAGATTCTCCCATAAATATGTCCGATCGGTTAGGTCAACGATGTCCATTTTACTAAATATCCTCCCATAAATATGTCCGATCGGTTAGGTCAACGATGTCCATTTTACTAAATATCCTCCCATAAATATGTCCGATCGGTTAGGTCAACGACGTCCTTCTTACTAGATATTCTCCCATAAATATATCTGATCGGTTAGGTCAACGACGTCCATTTTACTAAATATCCTCCCATAAATATGTCTGATTGGTTAGGTCAACGATGTCCTTCTTACTAAATATCCTCCCATAAATATGTCCGATCGGTTAGGTCAACGATGTCTATTTTACTGAATATCCCCCCATAAATATGTACAATCGGTTAGGTCAACGATGTCCTTCTTACTAAATATCCTTCCAGAAATATGTACAATCGGTTAGGTCAACGATGTCCTTCTTACTAAATATCCTTCCATAAATATGTACAATCGGTTAGGTCAACAATGTCCTTCTTACTAAATATCGTCCCATAAATATGTCCGATCGGTTAGGTCAACAATGTCCATTTTACTAAATATCCTCCCATAAATATGTCCGATCGCTTAGGTCAACGATGTCCATTTTACTAAATATCCTCCCATAAATATGCCCGATCGGTTAGCTCAATGATGTCCTTTTTATTAAATATCCTCCCATAAATATGTCCGATCGGTTAGGTCAACGATGTCCATTTCATTAAATATCCTCCTATAAATATGTCCGATTGGTTAGCTCAACGATGTCCATTTTATTAAATATCCTCCCATAAATATGTCCGATCGGTTAGCTCAACGATGTCCTTTTTATTAAATATCCTCCCATAAATATGTACGATCGGTTAGGTCAACCATGTCCATTTGACTAAACATCCTTCTATAAATATGTCCGATCGGTTAGGTCAACGATGTCCTTCTTACTAAATATCCTCCCATAAATATGTCTGATCGGTTAGCTCAATATGTCCGATCTGTTAAGTCAACGAAGTCCATTTGACTAAATATCCATCCATAAATATGTACGATTGGTTAGGTCAACGATATCCATTTTACTAAAGATCCTCCAGTATATATGTCCGATCAGTTAGGGGTAACACGCATAGACGTACACAGTTCACGAAAAGATCTTTCCCTAAATATGTCCAGTCCTTTAGGCATAACATGCAAAGATGTAGGTTGTTCCAAAGAACTTCCCATAAATATGTACGATCGTTTAGGTGTACCATGTGAAGATTTACGTTTTATCAAAGAACTTCCCATAAATATGTCCGATCAATTCAGGGGTCTCCAAACTATGGCCCTCCAAGGTGTTGAGGAACTGCAAGTCCCATGAGGCCTTGCAAGACTCTGACAGCGACAGGCATGACACCCAGAGGCAGAGGCATGATGGGACTTGTTGTACTTCAAAAGCTGGAGGGCCGTAGTTTGGAGACCCCTGATTTAGGTCAACGATGTCCATTTTACTAAAGATCCTTCAGTATGTCCAATCAGTTAGGGGTAATGCACGTAGATGTACACAGATCGCAAAAGGTCTTTCCCTAAATATGTCTGATTGTTTTGATGTAACATGCAAAGATGTACATTGTTCAAAAGAACTTCCCATAAATATGTCCGATCTGTTAGGTCAACGATGTCCATTTGACTAAATATCCTCCCATAAATATGTACGATTGGTTAGGTCAACGATATCCATTTTACTAAAGATCCTCCAGTACATATGTCCGATCAGTTAGGGGTAACGCACATAGACGTACACAGTTCACGAAAAGGACTTTCCCTAAATATGTCCAGTCGTTTAGGCATAACATGCAGAGATGTGGGTTGTTCCCAAAAACTTCCCATAAACATGTCCGATCAGTTCAGGGGTCTCCAAACTATGGCCCTCCAGGTGTTGAGGAACTGCAAGTCCCATGAGGCCTTGCAAGACTCTGACAGCCACAGGCAAGACTCCCAGAGGTAGAGGCATGATGGGACTTGTAGTACTTCAACAGTTAGAGGGCCGTAGTTTGGAGACCCCTGAGTTAGGTCAACGATGTCCATTTTACTAAAGATCCTCCAGTATGTCCGATCAGTTAGGGGTAATGCACGTAGACGTACACAGATCGCGAAAGGTCTTTTCCTAAATATGTCTGATTGTTTAGATGTAACATGCAAAGATGTACATTATTCAAAAGAACTTCCCATAAATATGTCAGATCGGTTAGGCCAACAATGTGCTTCTTACTAAATATCCTCCCATAAATACAGTTGCAAGAAAAAGTATGTGAACCCTTTGGGATTACGTGGAGTTTTGCATGAATTGGGCATAAAATGTGCTCTGAACGTCATCTAAGTCACAACAATAGAAGAACACAGTCTGCTGAACATAATACTACACAAACATTAGATGTTGCCATGGTTTAATTGCACATAACATGTAAACATTCACAGTGCAGGGAGGAACAAGTATGTGAACCTTTGGACTTAATAACTGGTTGACCCTCCTTTGGCAGCAATAACCTCAACCAAACGTTTCCTGTAGTTGCAGATCAGACCTGCACAATGATCTGGAGTCATTTTGGACCACTCCTCTTCACAAAACTGTTTCAGTGTAGCAATATTCTTGGGATGTCTGGTGTGAATCACTCTCTTAAGGTCATGCCACAGCATTTCAATCGGGTTGAGGTCAGGACTCTGACTGGGCCACTCCAGAAGGCGTATTCTCTGCTGTTGCAGCCATTGTTTTGTTGAATTACTTGTATGCTTTGGGTCATTGTCCTGTTGCATCACCCATCCTCTGCGGAGCTTCAGTTGGCGGACAGATGGTCGTACGTTTTCCTGCAAAATGTCTTGATAAACTCTGGAATTCATTTTCCCATCAATGACAACAATCCGTCCAGGCCCTGAGGCAGCAAAGCAGCCCCAAACCATGATGCTCTCTCCGCCATGTTTTACAGTGGGGATGAGGTTTTGATGTTGGTGTTCTGTGCCTTTTTTTCTCCACACATAGTGTTGTGTGTTCTTCCCAAACAACTCAATCTTGGTTTCATCTGTCCACAGTATATTTTGCCAGTAGTGCTGTGGAACATCCAGGTGCTCTTTTGCAAACTTCAAACGTGCTGCAATATTCTTTTTGGACAGCAATGGCTTCCTCCGTGGTGTCCTCCCATGTACTCCATTCTTGTTTAATGTTTTCCTTATTGTAGATGTGTCAACAAAAATGTTAGCATGTGCCAGAGATTTCTGTAGGTCTTTAGCTGACACTCTGGGATTCTTCTTTACCTCATGCAGCATTCTGCACTGTGCTCTTGCAGTCATTTTTACAGGACGACCACGCCTAGGCAGAGTAGCAACACTGCTAAACTTTTTCCATTTGTAGACAGTCTGTCTTACCGTGGACACATGAACATCAAGGCTTTTGGAGATACTTTTGTAACCCTTTCCAGCTTCATGCAAGTCAACAATTCTTGATCGTAGGTCTTTTGAGAGCTCTTTTTTGCAAGGCATGGTTCACATCAGACAGTGCTTCTTGAAACCAGTAAACCCAAAACAGGTGTGTGTTTTTTAAGGGCAGGACAGCTGTCAGCAACACATCCAATATCATCAAACTGATTGCAGTCAAGGTTGGCTCACTCCTGGCTCCAATTAGCTCTGGGAGAAGTCATTAAGCTAGGGCTTCACATACTTTTTCCTCCCTGCACTGTGAATGTTTACATGTTATGTGCAATTAAACCATGGCAACATCTAATTTTTGTGTAGTATTATGTTCAGCAGACTGTGTTCTTCTATTGTTGTGACTTAGATGACATTCAGAGCACATTTTATGCCCAATTCATGCAAAACTCCACGTAATCCCAAGGGGTTCACATACTTTTTCTTGCAACTGTATGTCCGATCGGTTAGGTCAACAATGTCCATTTTACTAAATATCCTCCCATAAATATGCCCGATCGGTTAGCTCAATGATGTCCTTTTTATTAAATATCGTCCCATAAATATGTCCGATCAGTTAGGTCAACGATGTCCATTTCATTAAATATCCTCCCATAAATATGTCCGATTGGTTAGCTCAACGATGTCCATTTTATTAAATATCCTCCCATAAATATGTCCGATTGGTTAGCTCAACGATGTCCATTTTATTAAATATCCTCCCATAGATAAGTCCGATCGGTTAGTTCAACGATGTCCATTTTATTAAATATCCTCCCATAGATAAGTCCGATCGGTTAGCTCAACGATGTCCTTTTTATTAAATATCCTCCCATAAATATGTCCGATCGGTTAGGTCAACTATGTCCATTTCATTAAATATCCTCCCATAAATATGTCCGATTGGTTAGCTCAACGATGTCCATTTTATTAAATATCCTCCCATAAATATGTCCGATTGGTTAGCTCAACGATGTCCATTTTATTAAATATCCTCCCATAGATAAGTCCGATCGGTTAGCTCAACGATGTCCCTTTTATTAAATATCCTCCCATAAATATGTCCGATCGGTTAGGTCAACCATGTCCATTTGACTAAACATCCTCCCATAAATATGTCTGATCGGTTAGGTCAACGATGTCCTTTTTAGTAAACATCTTCCCATAAATATGTTCGATTGGTTCGGTCAACGATGTCCTTCTTACTAAAGATTCTCCCATAAATATGTCCGATCGGTTAGGTCAACGATGTCCATTTTACTAAATATCCTCCCATAAATATGTCCCATTGGTTAGGTCAATGATGTCTTTTTTATTAAATATCCTCCCATAAATATGTCTGATCGGTTAGGTCAACGATGTCCTTTTTATTAAATATCCTCCCATAAATATGTCCGATCGGTTAGGTCAACGATGTCCATTTTAGTAAATATCCTCCCATAAATATGTCCGATCGGTTAGGTCAACGATGTCCATTTTACTAAATATCCTCCCATAAATATGTCCGATCGGTTAGGTCAACGATGTCCATTTTACTAAATATCCTCCCATAAATATGTCTGATTGGTTAGGTCAACGATGTCCTTCTTACTAAATATCCTCCCATAAATATGTCCGATCGGTTAGGTCAACGATGTCTATTTTACTGAATATCCCCCCATAAATATGTACAATCGGTTAGGTCAACGATGTCCTTCTTACTAAATATCCTTCCAGAAATATGTACAATCGGTTAGGTCAACGATGTCCTTCTTACTAAATTTCCTTCCATAAATATGTACAATCGGTTAGGTCAACAATGTCCTTCTTACTAAATATCGTCCCATAAATATGTCCGATCGCTTAGGTCAACGATGTCCATTTTACTAAATATCCTCCCATAAATATGCCCGATCGGTTAGCTCAATGATGTCCTTTTTATTAAATATCCTCCCATAAATATGTCCGATCGGTTAGGTCAACGATGTCCATTTCATTAAATATCCTCCTATAAATATGTCCGATTGGTTAGCTCAACGATGTCCATTTTATTAAATATCCTCCCATAAATATGTCCGATTGGTTAGCTCAACGATGTCCATTTTATTAAATATCCTCCCATAGATAAGTCCGATCGGTTAGCTCAACGATGTCCTTTTTGTTAAATATCCTCCCATAAATATGTCCGATCGGTTAGGTCAACCATGTCCATTTGACTAAACATCCTCCCATAAATATGTCCGATCGCTTAGGTCAACGATGTCCATTTTACTAAATATCCTCCCATAAATATGCCCGATCGGTTAGCTCAATGATGTCCTTTTTATTAAATATCCTCCTATAAATATGTCCGATCGGTTAGGTCAACTATGTCCATTTCATTAAATATCCTCCCATAAATATGTCCGATTGGTTAGCTCAACGATGTCCATTTTATTAAATATCCTCCCATAAATATGTCCGATTGGTTAGCTCAACGATGTCCATTTTATTAAATATCCTCCCATAGATAAGTCCGATCGGTTAGCTCAACGATGTCCCTTTTATTAAATATCCTCCCATAAATATGTCCGATCGGTTAGGTCAACCATGTCCATTTGACTAAACATCCTCCCATAAATATGTCTGATCGGTTAGGTCAACGATGTCCTTTTTAGTAAACATCTTCCCATAAATATGTTCGATTGGTTCGGTCAACGATGTCCTTCTTACTAAAGATTCTCCCATAAATATGTCCGATTGGTTAGGTCAACGATGTCCTTTTTATTAAATATCCTCCCATAAATATGTCCGATCGGTTAGGTCAACGATGTCCATTTTACTAAATATCCTCCCATAAATATGTCCCATTGGTTAGGTCAATAATGTCCTTTTTATTAAATATCCTCCCATAAATATGTCTGATCGGTTAGGTCAACGATGTCCTTTTTATTAAATATCCTCCCATAAATATGTCCGATCGGTTAGGTCAACGATGTCCATTTTACTAAATATCCTCCCATAAATATGTCCGATCGGTTAGGTCAATGATGTCCATTTTACTAAATATCCTCCCATAAATATGTCCGATCGGTTAGGTCAACGATGTCCATTTTACTAAATATCCTCCCATAAATATGTCCGATCGGTTAGGTCAACGACGTCCTTCTTACTAAATATTCTCCCATAAATATATCTGATCGGTTAGGTCAACGACGTCCATTTTACTAAATATCCTCCCATAAATATGTCTGATTGGTTAGGTCAACGATGTCCTTCTTACTAAATATCCTCACATAAATATGTCCAATCGGTTAGGTCAACGATGTCTATTTTACTGAATATCCCCCCATAAATATGTACAATCGGTTAGGTCAACGATGTCCTTCTTACTAAATATCCTTCCAGAAATATGTACAATCGGTTAGGTCAACGATGTCCTTCTTACTAAATATCCTTCCATAAATATGTCTGATCGGTTAGGTCAACAATGTTCTTCTTACTAAATATCCTCCCCTAAATATGCCCGATCGGTTAGGTCAACGATGTCCATTTTACTAAATATCCTCCCATAAATATGTCCGATCGGTTAGATGTAACATGCAAAGATGTAGGTTGTTTGAAAGAACTTCCCATAAATATGTCTGATTGCTTAGGTCAACAATATCTATTTTACTAAAGATCCTCCTGTAAATATGAAGGTTCGTGTTGGTATAACGCAGGAAGGTGTACACATTTCGCAAAAGATCCTCCCATAGATGTTTCTGATCAATTAGATCAAAAAAATATACTTTGTATTGGAGATCCTCACATAAATATGTCCGATCAGTTAGGTGTAACGCACAAAGATGGACATTCTAGGAAAGATCTCATAAATATGTCCAGTTGGTTAAGGGTAATACACAAAGATGTAGAGTTCACAAAAGATCTCCCCACAAACATACAGTGAGGAACAGAAGTATTTGAACACCCTGCGATTTTGCAAGTTCTCCCACTTAGAAATCATGGAGGGGTCTGAAATTCACATTGTAGGTGCATTCCCACTCTGAGAGACAGAATTTTAAAAAAAATTCAGGAAATCACATTGTATGATTTGTAAAGAATTTATTTGTCTCGCACTGCTGAAGAGAAGTACTTGAACACCTAAGAATATATATATGCAGTGGGGATCGAAAGTTTGGGCACCCCAGCTAAAAAATTGTATTAATGTGCATAAAGAAGCCAAGGAAAGATGGAAAAATCTCCAAAAGGCATCAAATTACAGATTAGACATTCTTATAATATGTCAACAAAAGTTAAATTTTATTTCCATCATTTACACTTTCAAAATAACAGAAAACAAAAAAATGGCGTCTGCAAAAGTTTGGGCACCCTGCAGAATTTATAGCATGCACTGCCCCCTTTGCAAAGCTGAGACCTGCCAGTGTCATGGATTGTTCTCAGTCATCGTCTGGGAAGACCAGGTGATGTCAATCTCAAAGGTTTTAAATGCCCAGACTCATCTGACCTTGCCCCAACAATCAGCACCATGGGTTCTTCTAAGCAGTTGTCTAGAAAACTGAAACTGAAAATAGTTGACGCTCACAAAGCTGGAGAAGGCTATAAGAAGATAGCAAAGCGTTTTCAGATGTCAATATCCTCTGTTCGGAATGTAATTAAGAAATGGCAGTCATCAGGAACAGTGGAAGTTAAAACAAGATCTGGAAGACCAAGAAAAATATCAGACAGAACAGCTCGCAGGATTGTGAGAAAAACAATTCAAAACCCACGTTTGACTGCACGATCCCTCCAGAAAGATCTGGCAGACACTGGAGTTGTGGTACACTATTCCACCATAAAGAGATACTTGTACAAATATGGTCTTCATGGAAGAGTCATCAGAAGAAAACCTCTTCTACGTCCTCACCACAAAAATCGTTTGAACTTTGCAAATGAACATATAGACAAGCCTGATGCATTTTGGAAACAAGTTCTGTGGACCGATGAGGTTAAAATTGAACTTTTTGGCCGGGATGAGCAAAGGTACGTTTGGAGAAGAAGGGGCACAGAATTTAATGAAAAGAACCTCTGTCCAACTGTTAAGCATGGGGTTGGATCAATCATGCTTTGGGGTTGTGTTGCAGCCAGTGGCACAGGGAACATCTCACGAGTAGAAGGAAAAATGGATTCAATAAAATTTCAGCAAATTTTGGATGGTAACTTGATGCCATCTGTGAAAAAGCTGAAGTTAAAGAGAGGATGGCTTCTACAAATGGATAATGATCCTGAACACACCTCGAAATCCATGGGGGATTACATCAAGAGGCGTAAACTGAAGGTTTTGCCATGGCCTTCACAATCTCCTGACCTCAACATAATTGAAAATCTATGGATAGACCTTAAAAGAGCAGTGCGTGACAGACAGCCCAGAAATCTCAAAGAACTGGAAGACTTTTGTAAGGAAGAATGGGCAAAGATACCTCAAACAAGAATTGAAAGACTCTTGGCTGGCTACAAAAAGCGTTTACAAGCTGTGATCCTTGCCAAAGGGGGCAGTACAAGATATTAACTCTGCAGGGTGCCCAAACTTTTGCAGACGCCATTTTTTTGTTTTCTGTTATTTTGAAAGTGTAAATGATGGAAATAAAATCTAAATTTTGTTGACATATTATAAGAATGTCTAATCTGTAATTTGATGCCTTTTTGGAGATTTTTCCATCTTTTCTTGGCTTCTTTATGCACATTAATACAAATTTTTAGCTGGGGTGCCCAAACTTTTGATCCCCACTGTATATACCTATATCTTGTGGAATTATGGCCAAAAAGTTCAGCCTTGGTGTCATCAGATCAGAACACATTTTCCCACATGATTTTGGGAGACTTCGGATGTGTTTTTGTAAAATTTAGCCAGGCTTGGATGTTTTTCTTCGTAATTAAAGGCGTCCGTCTTGCCAGTCTACCCCCTAGCCCAGACAAATGAAGAATACGGGAGATTGTTGTCACATGGACCACACAGCCAGTACTTGCCAGATATTCCTGCAGCTCCTTTCATGTTGCTGTAGGCCTCTTGGCTGCCTCCCAGACCAGTTTTCTTCTCGTATTTTCATCCATTTTGGAGGGACGTCCAGTTCTTGGTGATGTCACTGTTGTGCCATATTTTCTTCACTTGATGATGACTGTCTTCACTGTGTTCCATGGTATATCTAATGCCTTGGAAATTCTTTTGTACCCTTCTCCTGACTGATACCTTTTAACAATGAGATCCCTCTGATGCTTTGGAATGCTCTGTACGGACCATGGCTTTTGCTGTAGGATGCGACTAAAAAAATGTCAGGAAAGACCTACTAGAACAGCTGAACTTTATTTAGGGTTAATCAAAGGCACTTCGAATGATGACAGGTGTGTACTGACTCCTATTTAACATGATTTTGAATGTGATTGCCTAATTCTGAACACAGCTACATCCCCAGTTATAAGAGGGTGTGCACACTTATGCAACCACATTATTTTAGTTTTTTATGATTACTCCCATCCCCTTAAGAGATTTCAGTTTGTTTTTCAATTGAGTTGTACAGTTTATAGGTGACATCAAAGGTGGAGAAAGTTATGAAATGATTTATGTTTGTCTCATTTTTTTACATCACAGAAACCTGACATTTTCACAGGGGTGTGTAGACTTTTATATCCACTGTATGTCTGATCAATTAGGTCAAGAAATATACATTGTATTAATGATCCTCACAGAAATATGTCTGATCAGTTAGGGGCAACACAGATGTACAGTTTACAAAATATCTTCCCATAAATACGTTCGATCAGTTAGGGGTAATGCACACATAGACGAGCACAATTCCTGAAAGCTCTCTCCCTAAATATGTCCGATCTTTCAGGCGTAACATGCAAAGATGTAGATAGTTTGAAAGGACTTCCCATAAATACGTCCGATTGGTTAGGTCAACGATGTCCATTTTACTAAAGATCCTCCCATAAATATATACGATCGGTTAGGTATAATGCACAAAGACGTACAGTTCACGAGAAGATCTTCCCATAAATATGTCCAATCAGGTCAAAGATGGGACGTTTTATGAAGGATCTTCCTATAAATATGTCCAATCAGTTAGGTCAAAGATAGACGTTTTATGAAGGATCTTCTTATAAATAGGTCCAATCAGTTAGGTCAAAGATGGGACGTTTTATGAAGGATCTTTCTATAAATATGTCCAATCAGTTAGGTCAAAGATAGACATTTTATGAAGGATCTTCCCATAAATATGTCCAATCAGTTAGGTCAAAGATAGATGTTTTATGAAGGATCTTCCCATAAATATGTCCAATCAGTTAGGTCAAAGATAGACGTTTTATGAAGGATCTTCCTATAAATATGTCCAATCAGTTAGATCAAAGATGGGACGTTTTATGAAGGATCTTCCTATAAATATGTCCAATCAGTTAAGTCAAAGATAGATGTTTTATGAAGGATCTTCCTATAAATATGTCCAATCAGTTAGGTCAAAGATGGGACGTTTTATGAAGGATCTTCCTATAAATATGTCCAATCAGTTAGGTCAAAGATGGGACGTTTTATGAAGGATCTTCCTATAAATATGTCCAATCAGTTAGATCAAAGATAGACGTTTTATGAAGGATCTTCCTATAAATATGTCCAATCAGTTAGATGAAAGATAGACATTTCATGAAGGATCTTCCTATAAATATGTCCAATCAGTTAGGTCCAAGATAGACGTCTTATGAAGGATCTTCCTATAAATATGTCCAATCAGTTAGGTCAAAGATGGGACGTTTTATGAAGGATCTTCCTATAAATATGTCCAATCAGTTAGATCAAAGATAGACGTTTTATGAAGGATCTTCCTATAAATATGTCCAATCAGTTAGGTCAAAGATAGACGTTTTATGAAGGATCTTCCTATAAATATGTCCAATCAGTAAGGGCTCGTTCACACTAGGCTGTTTTGCCAACGCTTGCCAAACGTCCATATAGCGTTTGGCAAGCGTTGGTCCGGCGTTTGCGGAGCGTTTTTTAACGCTCGGCAAACGCTCCACAAACACCGCATGCGCGGTTTAGCGGCGGTTGCTAGGCGTTTGCCGAGCAGTTTGAGTGGTGTTACCGCTCCGCAAACGCCCCGCAACCGCGTCGCAACCGCACCGCAAACTCCGGCCAGGCGTTTGCGGAGCGGCACCATAGACGAGAATAGGAGGCTTCAAAGCCTCCTGACTCGACCAGAGGCGTCCGTTTTGCCGCGACGAGACGCAAACATTCCCGTTAGAACAGCACCATGTGCTGTAATGTGCAGAATTGGCAGAGGCGTTTGGGAAGCGGTAAAAACACTTCCCAAACGCCTCTCTGCCGCCTGCATACAAGGCTAGTGTGAACGTAGCCTTAGATCAAAGATAGACGTTTTATGAAGGATCTTCCTATAAATATGTCCAATCAGTTAGGTCAAAGATAGACGTTTTATGAAGGATCTTCCTATAAATATGATCGGTCAGGGGACATGCACAAACACATTTCACAAACGATCTTCTAATAAATATAACCTCTGCTACAAGGCAGCAGGGCTGTGCAAAGTCGCATATATACGTGAGTTGCATTTCCATTGGCTGCTACGGATGTAAATCACCGGGTCCCGGCCGGAGATTCTCCTCCGGCACCCGGCGATCACTGTGTAAAGCTGACAGTGGAGAGACCTGTTTGTAAACATAACAGGTCTCTCTCCTGCCAGCAAGGACATGCACAGCAGAGAAATACAAAGCAGCATGTCTCCCTAGTAAAACAGCACACATAGTAAAACAGCACACAGCACTGTTAACCTTCCTGCCCAGTGCCAGTAGTACAGTGTCAGTGCTTTTTATTAGCACTGATCACTATATTAGTTTCACTGGGGATGTCAGTGGCAGTTAGTTCCCCCGCAGTGTCAAAATGTCCGCCACAGTCCCGCTATAAGTCGCTGATCGCCGCCATTAGTAGTATAATAAAAATAAAAATTCCAGTATATATACCGTCACTTGTAGACGCTGTAACGTTCACGTAAACCAATTAATTTACACCTATTGGGATTTTTTTTTTGGCAAAGACACGGAGCAGAATACATTTTGGCCTAAATTTATAACGAAATTTGATTTTTTATATTTTTTTTATTGGACATGTTTTATAGCAAAAAAAAATCAATAATATTGTTTTATTTTTTTCTTCAGAATTGTCTGTCTTTTGATGTTGATAGCACAAAATCTAAAAAACGCAGAAGTGATTGAATACAAACGAAAGAAAGGAAATAAATGTAATTTATGTCAGCGTTGAATGACCGCGCAATTGTCAGTTAAAGTAACACGGCGCTATATCGCAAAAAATGGCCTGGTCAGGAAGGGAGGGTAAATCCTCAGGAGGGCAAGGGGTTAAGTAAAAAAATATGCATTGTATTAACCACTTGCCTATCGGGCACTTCTACCCCCTTCCTGCCCTGGCCAATTTTCAGCTGTCAGCACTGTTGCATTTTGAATGACAATTGCGCGGTCATGCAACATTGTACCCATATGAAATGAGTCAAAGATGTCCACCTTACCAAATATCCTCCTAAAATATGAACGATCCATTAGGAGTAACGCACAAAGACGTACAGTTCATGAAAGATCTTCCTATAAACATGTATGATCAATTGAGTCAGAGATGTCCACCTTACCAAAGATCCTCCTAAAATATGAACGATCCGTTAGGAGTAACGCACAAAGACGTACAGTTCATGAAAGATCTTCCTATAAACATGTATGATCAATTGAGTCAAAGATGTCAACCTTACCAAAGATCCTCCTAAAATATGAACGATCCGTTAGGAGTAACGCACAAAGACGTACAGTTCATGAAAGATCTTCCTATAAACATGTATGATCAATTGAGTCAAAGATGTCCACCTTACCAAAGATCCTCCTAAAATATGAACGATCCGTTAGGAGTAACGCACAAAGACGTACAGTTCATGAAAGATCTTCCTATAAACATGTATGATCAATTGAGTCAAAGATGTCCACCTTACCAAAGATCCTCCTAAAATATGAACGATCCGTTAGGAGTAACGCACAAAGACGTACAGTTCATGAAAGATCTTCCTAAAAACATGTATGATCAATTGAGTCAAAGATGTCCACCTTACCAAAGATCCTCCTAAAATATGAACGATCCGTTAGGAGTAACGCACAAAGACGTACAGTTCATGAAAGATCTTCCTATAAACATGTATGATCAATTGAGTCAAAGATGTCCACCTTACCAAAGATCCTCCTAAAATATGAACGATCCGTTAGGAGTAACGCACAAAGACGTACAGTTCATGAAAGATCTTCCTATAAACATGTATGATCAATTGAGTCAAAGATGTCCACCTTACCAAATATCCTCCTAAAATATGAACGACGCGTTAGAAGTAACGCACAAAGACGTACAGTTCATGAAAGATCTTCCTATAAACATGTATGATCAATTGAGTCAAAGATGTCAACCTTACCAAATATCCTCCTAAAATATGAACGACGCGTTAGGAGTAACGCACAAAGACGTACAGTTCATGAAAGATCTTCCTATAAACATGTATGATCAATTGAGTCAAAGATGTCCACCTTACCAAATATCCTCCTAAAATATGAACGATCCGTTAGGAGTAACGCACAAAGACGTACAGTTCATGAAAGATCTTCCTATAAACATGTATGATCAATTGAGTCAAAGATGTCCACCTTACCAAAGATCCTCCTAAAATATGAACGATCCGTTAGGAGTAACGCACAAAGACGTACAGTTCATGAACGAACTTCCTATAAACATGTATAATCAAGTAGGACATTCCCGCCATTCCTTGAGTGGTCAGGGAGTGCTGAGGGGACTGTTTGTACAGAATGCTGTGGGGGCCCTGAGGTGGTGTGATGGTCACAGATGTACAGTTCGTGAAAGAGCACCCCATAACTGACTGATCGTTTAGACATAATGAACAAACACTTACAAAGGATCTTCCAATAAATAAACCGATCGGTTAAGTCACAGATGTATGTTAATTGAAAGATCCCATAATTATGTCAGATTGGTTAGGGGTAACACACAGTTCAGGAAAGAACTTTCCATAAATATCTTCAACCAAGTAGGTCAAAGATGTATGTTTTACTAAGGATTCTTCTTTAAATACGGCCAATCGGTTAGGTGTAAACCAGAAAGAAGTACACATTTCATGAAGGGTCGTCCCTTAACCACCGCCCGTCCAGCCTTTGTATATAAACGGCTGGATGGTGGCAGTGCAGGGTCAGGTGGCCTTTTAAAACAGCCTCCCTGCCCCCTGCTTGTGCGTGCTCCATGGTAGCGCACAGCACCGCGATCCGGTGCCCGCTGTGTCCCAATGTGACCACTGATTGGCCAATCAGTGACCACATGCAGAGTAGTAAGCAAGATGTCACTTCTGACATCATTGCTTACTACGTGTGAAATCTGTGAATGATCTCAGAGGTCACATGGTACAGGGCTATTCACAACAGCCTTGTACCATGTGACAAGCTGTGACCAATCACAGCTCACACAGTAGTTCTCAATGGCTGCAAGAATGCAGCCAGAGAGAAGGAGAAATGATTGCTTTACAGCCTTTATTGGTGTAAAAGCAATCAGTGTAAAAAAAAAAAAAAAAATTTTCATCACCCCCCACAAGTAGTACAGAATCACCATGGTGACACTGTACTGCTAGGGTGACAGTATATAAAAAAAAATAAAAACATTAATAATATAAAAAAAAAAATAAAAATGTAAAAAAATGTTTAAAAATTATTTTTTGTTATAAACTAATTTGGGTTATTTTTTTTTTTTACTAAAAAGATAACGGAATACATTTTGGCCAAGATTTATGATGAAATATTATTTATTTGCAAAGTTTTATAAGAAAAACACTTTTTTTTCAAAATTTTGGAACTTTTTCATTTACATAGCAAAAAAAATAAAAATACCAGTGGTGCATAAATACCACCAAAATACAGCTTTATCTGTCTCAAAAAAATGCTAAAACATTCATATGGGTACAGTGTTGCATGACCGCTCAATTGTCATTCAAAGTGTGATAGCGCTGAAAGCTGAAAATTGGCCTGGACAGGAAGGGGGGGAAAGTGTCCGAACTGGAAGGGGTTAACATGTCCGAATGTTTAGGCATAAAGCACAAAGATGGACGTTTTACGAAAGATCTTCCCATAAATATGTCCGATTGTGTAGGCGTGTTCCCTTTATGGGAGGATCTTTCGTAAAACGTCCATCTTTGTGCTTTATGCCTAAACTTTCAGATTTCACCTTTCAGATTCAAAGATATACAGTATATGTCTGATCGGTACGATAATTTGGGCCAGTTTGACCGAGGAGTCCGACCATTGAGTAGAAATTCTTGTCTCCTCTTTGCACCTTAAGAGAGAGGTGTTTGTGCTCTTGAAACTTGGTGTGTTTTTTTGTTTTTTGCTGATATGGGACTTCTGTAAATGGTCATTTTGGAATATTGTTGGAGCGCCGACTTTTCCCTATGTTTAGGTCACTTTTAGGGGGACCAGACTGTGTTCATTATAAAAAGGTCCCAGTGTCAGCGGGAAAAAAACAATGCCCCATCTTTGCCTTCAGTGAGAGGAATGGTGCCCCATCTTTGCTGTCAGTGGGAGGAATAGTACCCCATCGTTGGTGTAATAGTGTCTCATCATTGGTTTTAGTGGGAGGAAAATTGCCCCATCGTTGGTGTAATAGTGCCCCATCGTTGGTGTCAGAGGGAGGAAAAGTGCCCCATCATTGGTGTCAGAGGGAGGAAAAGTGCTCCATCATTGGTATCAGTGGGGGAAAAGTGCCCCATCATTGGTGACAGTGGGGAGAAAATTGCCCTATCGTTGGTGTTAGTGGGAGGTAAATTGCCCCATCGTTGGTGTTAGCGGGAGGTAAATTGCCCCATTGTTGGTGTAATAGTGCCCCATCATTGGTGTCAGTGGGAGGAATAGTGCCCTATCATTGGTGTCAGTGGGAGGAATAGTGCCCCATCATTGGTGTCAGTGGGAGGAAAAGTGTCCCATCATTGGTGTCAGTGGGGGGAATTATGCCTCATTGTTGGTATCAGTGGATGACATAGTGCCCCATAATTGGTTTCAGTGGGAGAAAAAGTGCCCCATCATTGGTGTCAGTGGGAGGAAAAGTGCCCCATCATTGGTGTCAGTGGGAGGAAAAGTGCTCCATCATTGGTGTCAGTGGGAGGAAAAGTGCTCCATCATTGGTGTCAGTGGGAGGAAAAGTACTCCATCATTGGTGTCAGTGGGAGGAAAAGTGCTCCATCATTGGCATCAGTGGGGGGAATTGTGCCTCATTGTTGGTATCAGTGGATGACATAGTGCCCCATCATTGGTTTCAGTGGGAGGAAAAGTGCCCCATCATTGGTTTCAGTGGGAGAAAAAATGGCCCATCATTGGTTTCAGTGGGAGAAAAAGTGCTCCTTCATTGGTATCAGTGGGGGGAATTGTGCCTCATTGTTGGTATCAGTGGATGACATAGTGCCCCAAGGGCCAGAGAAAGGCACACAAAGGGCTGCAGTTTGGAGACCACTGTTGTAATGGAAGGAGTCAGATGCAGGTGGATCCTCTGAACTTGGTGGTGTGATATTAGACCTGGTCACAGGAGCAGAAACAGAGGACATGTAGAGAAATGTTTCTGCACCTTGCCATGGCTTGCTTGCTCCGAGGGGATATGTCAGATGCAGGCATGTCTCCTGCACTTGGTCGTGTGACCTGATCAGACCTGATCACATGAGCAACCACAGGGGACATGTGCAGAAGTATCCCTGCACCAAGCTGCAGCTTTCTTGCTCAGAGGAAGTGTCAGATGGAGGCCGGTCTCTTGTACTTGGTTGTGTGTCATCAGACCTGGTCATATGACCAAACACGGGGTGCACATGGAGAAGTGTGTATGCACCCAGCTATGGCTTCCTTGTACAGCTCTGTCATCCAACGTGACCACTCGGTGTGTTTACAGCAGGGCAGTAAAGTTTGTAGGGACAATGTCCAGCAAGGGGGTGCCATGGTAAGATGGTCCATTAGTCAGGAGTTCCACCACTGTTGCACTGGGTCAGTAGGGATAGTGATTATTTTCTGTTGCAGTTGTTCGTGTCTGGATTGGACAATGGTGATCAGGGCTTCTGCTACAAATCACAGGTCCCCCCCGTACAGCCTCCCTGACAGTGCCCCCCACCTCCAAAAATGTCCAATAATATGCCACAGATGGGATGCTATGCTTCACAGCCATGACAGAAATTATATTCCCATCGAACAAAACCCATTCAGAGGAATAGCACTGCTTTCTACGTCGGGGTTAAAGCAGGCAGTGAGGAGGCAATATGTCTCAACACCTACACATTTTTTTCACACAAATACAGCTTTCTTTTGGTGGTATTTAATTATCACTGCGGTTTTTTATATTTTGCACTGTAAAAAAAGAGCAAAAAAAAAGGTTTTCTTTGTTTCTATTATAAAAATTTGCAAACAGGTAATTTTTTTCCTTCACTAATGTGCATTGATGAGGCTGCACTGATAGGCAGCACTGATGGACCCTGATAAGGCGGCACTAGTGGGCATTGATGAGGCGGCACTGATGATTCACTGATATGCAGCAATCATGGGCACTGATAGGCAGCATTGATGGGCACTGATAGGCAGCACTGATGGGCCCTGCTGAGGTGGCACTAGTGGGCATTGATGAGGCAGCACTGATGATGCACTGATATGCAGCAATGATGGGCCCTGATGAGGCGGCAATAGTGGGCATTGATGAGGCAGTACTGGTGGGCATTGATGAGGCGGCACTGATGATTCACTGATATGCAGCAATGATGGGCACTGATAGGCAGCACTGATGGGCCCTGCTGAGGCGGCACTAGTGGGCATTGATGAGGCAGCACTGGTGGGCATTGATGAGGCGGCACTGATGATGCACTGATATGCAGCAATGACGGGCCCTGATGAGGCGGCAATAGTTGGCATTGATGAGGAAGTACTGGTGGGCATTGATGAGGCGGCACTGATGATTCACTGATATGCAGCAATGATGGGCACTGATAGGCAGCACTGATGGGCCCTGATGAAACGGCACTAGTGGGCATTGATGAGGCAGCACTGGTGGGCATTGATGAGGCGGCACTGATGATTCACTGATTTGCAGCAATGATGGGCACTGATAGGCAGCACTGATGGGCCCTGATGAGGCGGCACTGGTGTGCATTGATGAGGTGGCACTGATGATGCACTGATATGCAGCAATGATGGGCACTGATAGGTGGTACTGATGGGCGGCACTGACTGATAGCACCGACTGGAGGGACTGACGGGCGGTACTGCTGGGTGGCAATGCTGGGTAGCATTGATGGGCGACACCGTTGGGCAGCACTGATGGGTGACACTGCTGGCCACTGCTGGGCATCATTGCTGGGCATTGCTGGGTGGCACTGATAATCAGTGCCCTGATTAGTGCAGATCTCCCCTGTCACATTTGCTGGTTATCGGCAGTATTTCCTCACGCTGTGACAGTGTGAAAAGTGCAGCCGATAACCAGCAACTGTATTTACATTGTGACCTTCTGTGTCATTGGTCATAGCTGATCATGTGGTAAAAGGCCGCTGTGATTGGCCTTTTACCTCATTACATGATCAGTTGTATCCGTAGGACACAGTGATCACCGACAGCTGGGGGCGCATTGTGGGAGGACGTCCATGGACGCTCTCCCAGAACTGGACAACCGCACTGTAGCCATCTTTCGGCTATAGCGCAGTTAGGAAACGATTAAACAAGCCCTGGCCATGAGATTCAGGTCACATGTGCTCCGTTTCCAAAGTGTGTGTATAGCTAAAACATTATTTTTTAGTTTTACATTGAGTAGGGAATGGTTAAGGTAGAGGAAATCTACAAATTCATTGGGGTTCCCCTTAGTCATTTGTCACTGGAACGGGTGTCCTCATTGGAGTTCCCCTATCCTCTTGTTCTGGTGACTGGAAATTTTTCCTCAGAATTAGTCATCATGGGCACACAGACAGAGATAGAAACTAGGTACTAAACCTTCCCCACTCTGTCCAAACAAAACCCCCAAAAAGTGTGGACTTTGGATACGGTATGAGAATGTCTTTTGGGGCCTCAGTCCCCTTCAGGTCCAGCTTCTTCTTGGTGAGGCTGCCATGTACCTGATCAGAGTCTGAGCGGTGGGGGTAGCCTCTTGCGTCTCTGGCCCATTGATTACCACCTATCTGTACTCCTATGAGTGGAGTTTTGTAAATAAATGCTTGTTTCTATGTTGTTGGTAGAGGAGCACCCATTCAACTGGAGTCACTACACCAATTTAATACGATGAGTTAAAGAGCCTTATTTTGATTTTTTATTATATGTCGTCTTGAAGGAAGGTGTCGACAGATAAGGATGACAGAATGAGCTGGTACCAATGGGCAGCAGCAACTGGTGCAGAGTCAGGCCAGCAGTCAGCAACTGGTGCAGAGTCAATGGGCAGCAGCAACTAGTGAAGAGTCAGTGGGCAGCAGCAACTAGTGCAGAGTCAATGGGCAGTAGCAACTAGTGCAGAGTCAATGGGCAGAGTCAATGGGCAGCAGCAACTAGTGCAGAGTCAGGCAGGCAGTCAGAAACTGGTGCAGAGTCAATGGGCAGAGTCAATGGGCAGCAGCAACTGGTGCAGAGTCAGGCAGGCAGTCAGAAACTGGTGCAGAGTCAATGGGCAGCAGCAACTAGTGCAGAGTCAATGGGCAGCAGCAACTGGTGCAGAGTCAATGGGAAGCAGCAACTGGTGCAGAGTCAATGGGCAGAGACAATGGGCAGCAGCAACTAGTGCAGAGTCAGGCAGGCAGTTAGCATCTGGTGCAGAGTCAATGGGCAGCAGCAACTGGTGCAGAGTCAATGGGCAGAGTCAATGGGCAGCAGCAACTGGTGCAGAGTCAATGGGCAGCAGCAACTGGTGCAGAGTCAATGGGCAGCAGCAACTGGTGCAGAGTCAATGGGCAGAGTCAATGGGCAGCAGCAACTGGTGCAGAGTCAATGGGCAGAGTCAATGGGCAGCAGCAACTAGTGCAGAGTCAATGGGCAGCAGCAACTGGTGTAGAGTCAATGGGCAGCAGCAACTGGTGTGGAGTCAATGGGCAGCAGCAACTGGTGCAGAGTGAATGGGCAGAGTCAATGGGCAGCAGCAACTGGTGCAGAGTCAATGGGCAGCAGCAACTGGTGCAGAGTCAATGGGCAGCAGCAACTAGTGCAGATTCAGGCAGGCAGTTAGCATCTGGTGCAGAGTCAATGGGCAGCAGCAACTGGTGCAGAGTCAGGCAGGCAGTCAGAAACTGGTGCAGAGTCAATGGGCAGCAGCAACTAGTGCAGAGTCAATGGGCAGCAGCAACTGGTGCAGAGTCAATGGGCAGCAGCAACTAGTGCAGAGTCAGGCAGGCAGTTAGCATCTGGTGCAGAGTCAATTTTGCAGCAGCAACTACTGCAAAGTCAGGCAGGCAGTCAGCAACTGGTGCAGAGTCAATGGGCAGCAGCAACTGGTGCAGAGTCAATGGGCAGCAGCAACTGGTGCAGAGTCAATGGGCAGCAGCAACTGGTGCAGAGTCAATGGGCAGCAGCAACTGGTGCAGAGTCAATGGGCAGCAGCAACTGGTGCAGAGTCAGGCAGGCAGTAAGCAATCAGGACAGCAAGCCGGAGTGTAGTCAGGTGGAAGCAAGGGTCTGCTGGAATTCGAGCCGTGGCTGTTCCCGTCGGCACTTCCTGGATTCACAAAAGTCGACTGGACAATCGATTTCTGACGAAGGAACCAGCTGGAGAATTGTTGGCCGAACAGTGCCTGCATCCAATCACATCTGAGTACTGTTCAGGTATCTGACAGCCGTTGGAGACGGTTGTCAGAATACAATAGTGGACAGGGGAGGTTCATTAACCCGCGTTGTTTAGCATCCATAGAGCAGTCTTAGATTTTTCTTGCTCAGCCTGCTCTGTATAGCTAGCTTTTGTCAACAACAAAACCGGGTCAGTGACGTTTATCCATGGGTGGCTCAGGTCAGGACAGGTAGAGCTGACAACCACTCAGCAAGGGAGTTGGTATGAGAATGGCTTTGAATAGGTCATTTGGTACCAGTACTGGAAATTCGCAGTGCACACTAGGTGTGCATGAACCTGTGTGCCGTGACACAGGCACATGCACACCTGCACCCATACGTAGAAATGAACACCTGACCAAAGCCCTGTGTAGAGGGTGGCGTGCCAGTGCATGCGCAGGTGCCTGTGTCCTTGAGCTATGACTGGGCCCTCCATAACCACTTGCCCTCCAAACCCCCCTTCCTGTCCAGGCTATTTTTGCGATACGGCACTGCGCTATTGTAACTGATAGTTGCGCAGTCATGCAGCGCTGCACCCAAATGAAGTTTATGTCCTTTTTTCCCCACAAATAGAGCTTTCTTTCAGTGGTATTTGATCGCCTGTGCGTTTTTTATTTTTTGCGCTATAAACAAAAAAAGACCAACATATTTGGGAAAAAAAACATTATTTTTGACTATTTTGCTATAAAACATGTCCAGTAAAGAAATTTTAAAAATCAAATTTCTTCATAAATTTAGGCCAAAATGTATTCTGCTCCATGTCTTTGCTAAAAAAAAATCCCAATATATGTAAATTAATTGGTTTATGTGTAGGTTATAGCGTCTACAAATGGCGGTATTTATACTAGGATTTATCAGCGACTTATAGCGAGACTGCGGGACTATGGCGGGCATTCTGACACTGGGGGGGAACAGACTGCCACTGACATCCCCAGTGATACTAATACAGTGATCAGTGCTAACAAAAAGCACTGACACTGTACTAATGGCACTGGGCAGGAAGGGGTAACAACGGGGTGACCAAAAGGTTAACTGTGTGCTGTTTTACATCATGACAAACATCATGACCTCACCCCTCAATCTGGGACTGACACAAACTGGAACTTGCAGCTTGACTACCCTTGGCCACAATTTATCAAACTGAACTCTACCCATCCTGATCCTACGCATGAGAACTCTTACTACAGGAAATTACAACGAGATACGCCACTGCACGCCAGACTAGATGCAACCAAGCGCCCTGAGAAACGTTCCACCTCACTTGTCCGCCACTCCGTTTACCTTCCTAAAATGCCACCTGTACTCCTCCTCCTCCTCATACTCCTCTCCTCAGATCCCAAAATCTCTTCTCTTTATCCCTCTGCTCCTCCCAAACAACTATACATCACGCCCTCACTGCTTCCTTCTCCCCACTACGGCTCTCACCACCTCCTCCTGATACTCCACTCTCCCACTGACCCGAACGCCACCACTGGTAGACTCACACGCTCTTGCACATCCTTCTCCCATGCCACCTTTCTCACCCTTCTTCTTCTCCTAACCGCGGGGGACATCTCCCCGAACCCTGGTCCTCCACCACCTCACTCACCCACAAGGCACCCTCCTACTCCCACGAACTGTCGCAACCCCCTCAACCTAATACCTGTCCCCCTGCTCCCCAAAACCACCCCTCTGTTTTCGTGTGCACTCCTGAACGCCCGATCGGTTTGCAACAAACTCACCGCCATCCACGACCTCTTTGTCTCCCGCTCCCTCAACCTCCTAGCGATCACCGAAACCTGGATCCAAGCCACTGACTCTACCTCCCCTGCGGCACTCTCCTATGGAGGTCTCACCTGGACCCACTCACCCAGACCCAGCGGTCGAAAAGGTGGTGGGGTTGGTACGCTCCTGTCACTGCTGAGCACCTTCCAAGTCCTCCCAAACCGCCCCTCTCTATCCTTCTCCTCCTTTGTGGCCCACTGCATCCGACTATTCTCTTCAATCCCTCTGAGGATTACAGTAATCTATCGGCCTCCTGGACCCGTGTCCCGCTTCCTTGACGACTTCTTACCCTTCTTTCTCTCCTCCGAGCTACCCACCATCATCCTTGGAGACTTCAATATCCCTATCAACATCAATAGCCCGGCCACATCCCAAGTTCTTCACCTGACCTCTTCTTTTGCACTCGCACAGTGTATACAGTCCACCACCCTCTCCGACGGGAACACCCTGGACCTTGTTTTCTCTCATCTCTGCACCCCCCACAACCTCACTAACACCCCCTTTCCTCTCTCTGACCACAACCTCATCACCTTCTCCGTCTCCTCGTCGTCATACACCTACCCCTCCAAACGTCAAACTATCACCAGCCGAAACCTCCACAACTTGAACCCTGCCCCCTTCCACTCTGCAGCTGACCAACTTTACGACAGTATCCTTCCCTTGTCCTGCCCTGACCTGGCCACTACTGTATATAACAACTCGCTGTCAGCCGCTCTTGACTCCTTAGCACCCCTAACCACACGAAGCATTAGACCCTGGCCACTTCAACCCTGGCAGAATGACCATACCAAAAATCTCAAATGACGCAGTCGTGCGCTGGAGCGACTATGGCACAAAACCAGATACCAACAAGCGTTCGCCCAATATAAATCTGCCTTCCTCGCCTACACATCCTTCCTCCACGCTGCCAAGCAAGCCTACTTTGTAACCCTCATCAATACCCTCTCTTCCAGTCCTCGCCTCTTCTCTACTTTTAACTCTCTACTCTCTCCGCCCCCACCTCCACCCAGTACCTCACTCACCACCCACGAGATTGCTAACCACTTGCTAACCACTTCAAAAGCAAGGTTGACGCCACTGCTCAGACTTCCACCCCACCTAGCATCCCTCACACGAAAACCCCCTCAACACTCCTCTCCTTCGACCTCGCCACTGTCGAGACCTCCACCCCACCTAGCATTCCTCACACTAAAACCCCCTCAACACTCCACTCCTTCAACCTTGCTACCACTGAAGAGGTCACTAAGGTCTTCTCTGAAGCTCGCCTTACCACCTGCCCCCTTGACCCTGTCCCCACACAACTCCTACGATCACCCTCCTCCTCCACCTTATGGTCCCTCACTCACATCTTTAATCTCTCCCTCTCTACTGGCGCATTCCCCTCCCCTCTAAAGCACGCGCACATCACTCCCATACTTAGAAAACCCTCCCTGGATCCCACCGACCCAAAAAACCTTAGACACATCTCCCTGCTGCCATTTACATCCAAACTCCTTGAGCGCTTAGTCTATAATCGCCTGAGTTCCCACCTCACCGACAACAACCTCCTTGATCCCCTACAGTCTGGCTTCCGTCCCCTACACTCCACGGAAACCACCCTACTCAAACTCACCAATGACCTGCTAACCGCCAAAGCTAATGGTCACTATTCAGTGCTCCTGCTCCTCTACCTCTCCGCAGCTTTCGACACGGTCGACCACCCCTCCTCCTCAAAAAACTACACTCTCTTGGCCTCAGAGACTCCGCTCTCTTCCTATCTATCACAGCGCTCCTTCAGTGTTACCTATAACGCTGCCACCTCCCCTCACTCCCCCTCTCTGTTGGGGTCCCTCAAGGTTCTGTCCTCGGGCCCCTTCTCCATCTACACCTCTTCCCTTGGCCAACTGATACACTCCGACGGCTTCAACTACCATCTCTATGCCGATGACACGCAAATCTATCTCTCTACCCCTCGCCTCACCCCTTCAGTCTCCGCCCGAATCACTAGCCTCCGGAACGACATATCGGATTAGATGTCACTCCACTTCCTCAAACTGAACCTTTCCAAAACAGAGCTCCTAGTTTTCCCCCCTGCCCGCGCTCCCCCCCCTGATTTCTCCATCACGACCAACAACGCCACCATCAGTCCCACCCCGCAAGCCAGAGTACTAGGCATCATCCTAGACTCCCATCTGCCCTTCCAACCCCAGGTCCAATTGCTGACAAACTCATGTAGACTTCACATCCGCAACATCTCCAAAATACGTCCGTTCCCAACCCCAGAAACTACTAAGCAACTCATTCACTCCCTTATTATATCTCGACTTGACTACTGTAACTCCCTCCTCACCGGCCTACCTTACCACAGGCAATCCCCGCTTCAGTCTATCCTGGCTTCCGATTGCCCAACGCATAAAATTTAAATTACTAACATTGACGTACAAAGCTTTTCATAACACTGCCCCAAACTACATCACCGACCTGATATCCATATACCACCCAAAACGTACTCTCCGCTCCTCACAAGACCTCCTACTCTTCTTAGTCTCCTCCTCCCATGGCCATCTCCAGGACTTCTCCAGAGCTTCCCCCATCCTCTGGAACTCACTACCCCAATCCATCAGGCTGTCACCTACCCTCCTCACCTTTAGGTGCACCCTGAAAACCCATCTCTTCAGGGAAACCTACCCCGCCCTCACCTAATTGCCGATCTCCTCCACTCTTCCTACCACAGCTATTTCCTCCTGTACCACTATCCCCTCCCTCCTAGATTGTAAGCTCCAAGGAGCAGGGCCCTCGAACCCTCGTGCATTGCACTGTATTGTTACTGTACTGAGCAAACTGTTGGCGCTATATAAATACTGTATAATAATAATAATAATAATGACTTTGGCACCAGCTTGATTTCTTCAGGTTTTATTGGCATGGGTCTCAAGTACATCCCACAGTGATATCCAGGGAATTTGTAGTTTCAAGAGAGGTTAGCAGTGGTAGCAAATTCTCTTATGACTGGAGTACCTTAAAGAGGCTACTTTATATTCAGCTATCAGACTGGTGGAATGGAGTTCCAAGACTTGCAGCTTGTGTTCCTCTTCCTTCTGTTGCCTGAGGCTGGGTTCACACCTGGGTGGAGCAGGAACTCACATTCTCTCTCTCCGTTGTTTGTTTTTAAGCTTTTCCACTTGTTACGCATAGGACGAGTGACAAACTCCCCAAAGAAGCTTCAAAACTTTTTTCTGTCCAAACTTTTATTAGAACATTATTCAAGGGTACAATGCAATGAAATGCCTACCTTGTGTCTCTCACACACGAGAAAGCCTAGTACATGGTTGACTAATAGGTAACCTTGGAGATAAAACAATTTGTAATAGTAGATATTGAATTTGGTTGCAAACAGTATAAGTAGTGGTAGTGATACTCTAGTACAGCCTTTCCAAACTTTCTCGACATGGAGGAACCCTTGAATTGACTTTCCGATCTCAGGAAACCCCTGCTAAAAATAACTATATCCACAACTCATGATATATAACCCCCGGTTCACATCTATGCGGCCGTGCGGGCCGCGTTTTGCACTGGCACGAGAGCCCATTCATTTGAATGGACTCCCGTGCCCGTAACACGCAGGGAAGAAGTCCCTGCACTTCTTTGGAAAGCGCAGCCCGCATGGCAACTTCGGTTCCCAGTACGGTTGCGTTTTCCAGTGTGGGCGGCGTGCCATTAGAACTATGACATCCACCCACTGGTCCGCATTTCTCTGTGCGGGTGGTGCGGCTGCACAGTATTTCGTGCGTATCCACAGCGGCACCACTCCGCACAGATGTGAACCTAGGGTTAGTGCAGGGGTATCAAACTGGCGGCCCTCCAGCTGTTGCGTCCCATCATGCCTCTTCCTTTGGGAGTCATGCTTGTAACTGTCAATCTTGCAATGCCTCATGGGACTTGTAGTTTGGCAACAGCTGGAGGGCCACCAGTTTGACACCTGTGTATTAGTGTGATGGTCAGTGGGAAGAATACTCCTTACACTTGTGGTCATTGGGAATAATCCCCCCCTTACAGATAACTAAAAGATCAATGGTGTCAGTGAGAACTTGAGAGGCAGAAAATGCTCATTGCTCAAGGAACCCCTAGCAATCTCTGGCGGAACCTTAGAGTTCTGTGAAACCCTGGTTGAGAAACCTTGCTCCAGTAGTTTACAGTCCAGTGATAGTTGGGCAGCACAGTGGCTAAATGGTTAGCATTTCCTCCTAGCAGTAGTAGGGTTGCTGGTTTGAATCCCAACCATGGCACCACCTGCCTGGAGTTTGCATGTTCTCCCTGTGCCTGTGTGGGTTTCCTCCGGGTACTCCAGTTTCCTCCCACACTCCAAAGACATGCTGGTAGGTGAATTGGCTCCTGTCTAAATTGGCCCTAGTATGTGTATGTATGAATGTAAGTTAGAGACCTTAGATTGTACGCCCATTGAGGGTTAGAGACCTTAGATTGTACACCCTTTGAGGGTTAGAGACCTTAGATTGTACACCCCTTGAGGGTTAGGGACCTTAGATTGTACGCCCCTTGAGGGTTAGGGACCTTAGATTGTACGCCCCTTGAGGGTTAGGGACCTTAGATTGTACACCCCTTGAGGGTTAGGGACCTTGGATTGTATCCCCCTTGAGGGTTAGGGACCTTAGATTGTACGCCCCTTGAGGGTTAGGGACCTTAGATTGTACACCCCTTGAGGGTTAGGGACCTTAGATTGTACGCCCCTTGAGGGTTAGGGACCTTAGATTGTATCCCCCTTGAGGGTTAGGGACCTTAGATTGTATCCCCCTTGAGGGTTAGGGACCTTAGATTGTATCCCCCTTGAGGGTTAGGGACCTTGGATTGTATCCCCCTTGAGGGTTAGGGACCTTGGATTGTACGCCCCTTGAGGGTTAGGGACCTTAGATTGTATGCCCCTTGAGGGTTAGGGACTGATGTGAATGCACAATATATATGTAAAGCGATGTGTAAATTGACAGTGCTATACAAGTACCTGAAATAAAATAATATTAAGGGAGTGCTAACCCTTGAGATATCATGGTGTGGCATAGCAAGCTCATGCAACAAAAGGTTGTTAACCTAGTGGGCAAAAGTCCAGGATTTACAGTAGATCTTATCAAGAAACCAATATAAGTATTGTAATTAATGGGAAACATTGGAAAGAGAAAACATGAAAAGTGGAGCGAGTGGTTTTCACCTGAATAAGTTGAGCAGGACAACAACCGGGTACATTTGTAGAAATAGTGCTGAGTGGTCTTAAGTATGGGCATCAAAGCAGACCCAGGGATTCCACACTCCTTCATAGGTAGTGAGAGCATTATTCTTTCTGGCATTAAGGTCTTTCATAGGTGTTATTACTCCAATGCGAGAGTGCAGGCAGGTCAAGGGTGGTTGTCCTGTGTGTCTGCTGCCATTGAAATGCCTGATGTGTGTGTGATAGAGCTGGATGGATAGAAGTGGGTTCTGATGGATCTACCCTGGAGTGATTCCTCCTTGAAAGAAACAAATCCGTGATGCAAGTCTAGTGTAGGTGGACCCCGTTCTGGTCCTAGTCTGCTACGTCTCTGACAGTGACACAAGGAAGTGCTTGCCTGATAGTATATTCCTAAATGTGTACGGAGGAGCACCTGAAAGTTCATCTAATTTGAAGGACCTTTTAAGATGGGTAAAAGCATCAGATGCAACCAACACATTTTGGGGGGAAAAAGCTTTCCCGCTTCTTCAGGGCTTCAGCAGCCAGTGCTAATAAAAGCACAACAGAAAAAACCTGTGTTACAGCTTGATGAAGAATAACATCTTCTGACGGTACTATAGGCAGGCGTTCCTCTATTCACATTTAGGATGCTGTCAATGAGAAGCAATTAAGCACTGTAAAACTCCTAATATATGTAGGAAAGAGTTTCTGGCTTCCTTAGATGCCCATTAGGTGGTGGGAGGCCCAGCAATTACATGGCTGGGTCAAGAGTTAGTTGAAGCTGCCGGAGGGTGTAAATGAGATCTTCTACTCCCTGCCAAAATAGTCCAGAATATGTGAAACAGTGTCCCTGGATGTTGAAGGCATCTCCAACAGTGGTCTGGAATGCCAGGGTTAAAGTGATTCTAAAAGCTCAAGGTTTCTTACCTTAGTGCATTCTCAGCATTAAGGTAAACAAAAACCTTTGTTCAGTTCTCCCCCCAGCCCCCTCTTATACTTACCTGAGCCTGATCTCGGTCCAGCGATGTGCACCAGAGCAGAGGCTCTCTCGGCTCTCTCCCTCCTCATTAGCTCAGAGACAGCCAGTGAAGAAGGAGCAGGGGCTGGGGCTGAGCTGTGCTCTGTGTGTGTACAGTATATGGACACAGAGTTGGCTCAAGAGCGAGCCTGCATGAGAACCCCCCTGCCAAGCGGCTTGCTGTGAAGGACCTCAGAAGAGGAGTATCGAGGCTACTCTGTGCAAAACCATTGCACAGAGCGGATTAGTATGATATGTTTGTTATTTAAAAAAAAAATATAGCTTTGCAATCACTTTAAAAATCCTGGCATTTTCCTGCTGCATGTCCCACAGGTGGAACATGCAGCCACCACTTATGTAAGTGCAATGCTTTACTGCATCAGAGTTGCACATTAATCACAGAAGCTTGGAAGAGGCCAATTAAGGTGGAACATTTATGACCACATGAACAACTTGGCCACACACACACATTTGGAATTGGGAAAGGTTAGAGGTGGGGGGTTGAAACAACTGTTAGATGGCAGGTTATTGGGATGGAGGAAAACGGAGAAACTGCCATCTTTTCTCAGAGAAATTGGGGGATGTCATCAAAATGTGCAGATAGAGAAGGTTCAGCAGGCAGTCCACTGTATAGATCTTTAGTTAGATCTAATTTAGAATACTGTGTCCAGTTCTGGAGACCTCACTTTCAAAAAGATTTTGATAAACTAGAACAGGGGTGTCAAACTGAATTTCATTGTGGGCCGCATCAGCAGCTTGGTTGAGCTCAAAGAGCTGGTTGTATCTGGCGTGTGCTATGTACAGAGTGCAGGGTTCAGGAGTGCGTTACGTACAGAGTGCAGGGTTCAGGAGTGCATTACATACAGAGTGCAGGGTTCAGGAGTGCGTTACGTACAGAGTGCAGGGTTCAGGAGTGCATTACATACAGAGTGCAGGGTTCAGGAGTGCGTTACGTAAAGAGTGCAGGGTTCAGGAGTGCGTTACGTACAGAGTGCAGGGTTCAGGAGTGCGTTACGTACAGACTGCAGGGTTCAGGAGTGCGTTACGTACAGACTGCAGGGTTCAGGAGTGCGTTACGTACAGAGTGCAGGGTTCAGGAGTGCGTTACGTACAGAGTGCAGGGTTCAGGAGTGCGTTACGTACAGAGTGCAGGGTTCAGGAGTGCGTTACGTACAGAGTGCAGGGTTCAGGAGTGTGTTACGTACAGAGTGCAAGGTTCAGGAGTGTGTTACGTACAGAGTGCAGGGTTCAGGAGTGCATTACTTACAGAATGCAGAGTTCAGGATTATGCTATGTACAGAATGCAGAGTTCAGGATTCTTCTATGTACAGAGTGCAGAGTTCAGAATTATGCCACGTACAGAGTGCAGAGTTTAGGAGTGCACTACATACAGAGTGCAGGGTTCAGGAATGCGTTACGTAAAAAGTGCAGAGTTCAGGGGTTCCGCTGTGTACAGAGTATAGGGTTTAGGGGTGTGATACATACAGAGTGCAGGGTTCAGGAATGTATTATGTAAAGAGTGCAGAATTCAAGAATGTGTACAGAGTGCAGGCTTTAGGAGTGCGCTACATACAAAGTGCAGGGTTCAGGAATGCGTTATGTACAAAGTGCAGAGTTCAGGGGTTCTGCTATTTACAGAGTGAAGAGTTCAGGGGTTCCACTATGTACAGAGCGCAGAGTTCAGGGGTCTTGCTTTGTACAGAGCGCAGAGTTCAGGGGTCTTGCTTTGTACAGAGTGCAGGGTTCGGGAATGCGTTATGTACAAAGTGCAGAGTTCAGGGGTCCCGCTGTGTACAAAGTGCAGAGTTCAGGGGTCCCGCTGTGTACAAAGTGCAGAGTTCAGGGGTTCCGCTGTGTACAGAGTGCAGAGTTCAGGGGTTCCGCTGTGTACAGAGTGCAGAGTTCAGGGGTTCCGCTGTGTACAGAGTGCAGAGTTCAGGGGTCCCGCTGTGTACAAAGTGCAGAGTTCAGGGGTCCCGCTGTGTACAAAGTGCAGAGTTCAGGGGTTCCGCTGTGTACAGAGTGCAGAGTTCAGGGGTGCCCTGTGTACAGATTACAGATTTTAGGGGTACCCTGTGTACAGAGTGCAGATTTTAGGGGTGCCCTGTGTACAGAGTGCAGATTGTAGGGGTGCCCTGTGTACAGATTACAGATTTTAGGGGTACCCTGTGTACAGAGTGCAGATTTTAGGGGTGCCCTGTGTACAGAGTGCAGATTTTAGGGGTACCCTGTGTACAGAGTGCAGATTTTAGGGGTGCCCTGTGTACAGATTACAGATTTTAGGGGTGCCCTGTGTACAGAGTGCAGATTTACAGGTGCGCTATGTAGATAATGCAGGGTTTAGGGGTGCGCTACGTACAGGAATGTGCTGTGTGCACCCCAGTCTCAACCCCACTCCCCCAAAGCTTCCTTGCATCTCTGTTTCCTGCCTGGACCGGCTCTACTACCTCCCTGTGTAGGCGGCTCTGCCTTGCCTTGCATGGAGATTGTTCTCTCTGTCTTTCTTGAGTCATGTCCGCACCGTGCATTTCCTTGGGAGGGTGTTATTCCACTCCCTGGCATGAGATACAGCTTGTTGTGGGCACCCAAGCTGTGCCATTGGAGTTAAGAGATTTATAGTGGTTCTTCAGTCATATTTTAAAAAATGAAGTCAGCAACTTACAAAAACTGTAGCTGCTGACTTTTATAAAAAAGACACTCGCCTGTCCCAAGATTGAGCTCTGTCCTCACCCATGCCAGTTTCTTCACCGGGCTTCGGTCCCCTGCACCGGCATACTAACTGTAGACTGCAGGTTGTGATTGCTTTCGGCTTCACATCTGGCTGCTCGCTGCGCATGCGCAAGTCACGCTGTGCTATCTGAATGATCCTGCAGCTTTCTGGTACCTGGGTCGTGACCTAGAAGGCTGCGGAAGAAGGAAGGGGGGGTCTAACTTCCATTTGGATTGCCGTGGTGATAGCGCAAGTCACGCTGCGCAATCTGAATGATCCCACAGCTTTCTGGGACCTGGGTCGTGTCCTAGAAGGCTGCGGAAGAAGGGGGGGGGGGGTCTAACTTCCATTTGGATTGCCGTGCTGATAGCGCAAGTCACGCTGCGCAATCTGAATGATCCCACAGCTTTCTGGGACCTGGGTCGTGTCCTAGAAGGCTGCGGAAGAGGGGGGGGGGGGTCCAACTTCCATTTCGGATTGCTGTGGTGATAGCTCAAGTCACGCTGCGTTATCTGAATGATCCCGCAGCTTTCTGGGACCTGGGTCGTATCCTAGAAGGCTGCGGGGGAAGGGGGGGGGGTCAAACTTCCACTCAGGTTGCCATGGGGATCGAACCAGAAGTGGGTACCTGCTGAAACCAGGTAACTTGCTTCCACCCCCCCCCAACAAAAAAAAACTTTTTTTGCCAAATTTGAAGGAGGGCAGGGGGGAGGAGGAGGAAGAGCGGAACTTCCTCTTTTGGGTGACTTGCCCTCCTGAGGATTTACCCCCCTCCCTGACCAGTCCATTTTTTGCGATACGGGACTGTGTTATTTTAACTGTCAATTGCGCGGTCATGCAACACTGCACCCAAATGAAATTTATGTCCTTTTTTCCCCACAAATGGAGCTTTATTTCGGGGTATTTGATCGCCTGTGCAATTTTTATTTTTTGCACTATAAACAAAAAAAGACCGACAATTATGAGAAAAAAAAACAATATTTTTGACTTTTTGCTATTAAACATGTCCAGTAAAAAAATGTAAAAAATTAAATTTCATCATAAATTTAGGCCAAAATGTATTTTGCTCTGTGTCTTTGCTAAAAGAAATCCTAATACGTGTAAATTAATTGGTTTACGTGAAAGTATAGAGTTTATATACTGGAATTTTTTTACTAGTTATGGTGCCGATCAGCGACTTATAGCGGGACTGCGGCTGACATTCTGACACTGGGGGGGAACGGACTTGTTGTCACTGACATCCCCAGTGACACCAATACAGTGATCAGTGCTAATAAAAAGCACAATGACACTGTACTAATGGTACTGGGCAGAGAGGGGTTAACATCTGGGGCGATCAAAGGGTTAACTGTGTGCTGTGTGTGTGTGTTTTACTGTGTAAGCACTTTGCTTTGTATGGCTATGCTATGCAGAGCCATACAAAGCAGTGTGTTGGAGCTGACAGTGGAGAGAACTGTATTGTTTACAGTACAAACAGACCTCTCCCCCGTCAGTGATACTCGGCGATTGCCAGGTGCCTTTGGGGAATCACCGTCTAGGACCCGGTGATTGGCAGCTAAAGCCATGCGTGCCGCATACCCGAGGATGCAAAGCCACGTATATATACATGATTTTGTGCAGCCCTGCCTCCCTGTAGCAGTATTTCTTCTATAGGGCGGCAGGCAAGCGGTTAAGCCAGAATGTGCACCTTGTCATCATTTTTATGGGATAGAGAGGAGAAAGATTATCTGTTGTGTGAGTGTTTGTTTGCAACCGAATTTAAAGTTTACCTTTTGCTACTGCTATATAATATACCATAATTGACAGATTCTATGAATTTATGGATGCGGGTCACAAATGGACAGCCTGAGCCCATTTTTTATGAGGAATAAAGATGAAGTGGGGAAGAGACGCCAGTAGATATCATAATGGTGTGACTGTGCAGCATGCATGAATGAAGTGTTGATACTGAGCCCTACCAAGTTTTTGCAAACGCCAGTCACTACAACAAAACTTTTCAGTGTCACATGACTAATGTGGGACTTGAGCCCACAACCTTGAGCTAGCCAGCTGTAAGCAATGGGAAGTAGCTGTGGTGTGTGTCAAACCCACAAACATGTGTGCAGTGGAATGGGGCCTTAACCACAACACCATGGAATGATGTCAACTGTGGCGTGCCTCAAACCCACAACCATATATGGAACGGAATGGGGCCTTTACCACTAAACTACAGACTGTCAACGGTAGCGTGCCTCAATTTCATGACCATGTATGAAGTGGAATGGGGACTTAACCACCACACTACAGACTGTCAACTGTGGCGTGCCTCAATTTCATGACCATGTATGAAGTGGAATGGGGACTTAACCACCACACTACAGAATGTCAGCTGTGGCGTGCCTCAATTTCAGGACCATGTATGAAGTGTAAAGGGGACTTAACCACCACACTACAGACTGTCAACTGTGGCGTGCCTCAATTTCATGATCATGTATGAAGTGGAATGGGAACTTAACCACTAAACTACAGACTGTCAACTGTGGCGTGCCTCAATTTCATGACCATGTATGAAGTGGAATGGGGACTTAACCACTAAACTACAGACTGTCAACGGTGGCATGCTTCAATTTCATGACCATGTATGAAGTGGAATGGGGACTTAACCACCACACTACAGACTGTCAACTGTGGCGTGCCTCAAACTCATGATCATGTATGGAGTGGAATGGGGACTTAACCACCACAATACAGACTGTCAACTGTGGCGTGCCTCAATTTCATGACCATGTATGAAGTGGAATGGGGCCTTAACCACTACACTACAGACTGTCAACTGTGATGTGCTTCAAATTCATGACCATGTTTGGAGTGGAATGGAGGACTTAACCACTACACTACAGACTGATGTCAACTGTGGTGTGCCTCAAACCAATGACCACACAGAATGGATTGGGGCCTTAACCACTACACTACAGATTGATGTCAACTGTGGTGTGCCTCAAACCAATGACCACACACAGAGTGGATTGGGTCCTTAACCACTACACTACAGATTGATGGCAAAGAAATCCATCTTGCCAAGCAGTAGGATGAAGCATTGCATGAATTAGACTACTACAGAGAGTAAGGGCCCTTTCCCACTGATCCGTTTTTGATGTGCTTTTGGTGTTTTAAAAGCAGAACAAAAATGCATCAAAAATGTGTCCCTTTAAATCCTATGGAACTCTCCACACCAATGCACTGCTGGTGCTGTGCGGTTTTAAAAGTCCTGCATGCTGCATTTTGGTGCATGTTTAAACAACTCACCTCCCCATTGAAATGAATGGAAAACGCATAAAAAATGCACTGCAATTGCGTTTTTGAGTCACATGTCCATGTTTCACAGGTGCATGAATGGAGCAACCAGAAAACGCAACAAAAATACAGTGAAACGCACTTGTGTATTTACCGCACAGAGCAGTTTGAAAGGGCCCAAACTTTGGTGATGGGAACTGTCTTTGAGCTGTCCTCTGTGTTCTCTGACAAAATGTGGATTTGAATTAGAAAAAGGAACTACCGTATTTGCCGGCGTATAAGATGACTGGGCGTATAAGACGACCCCCCTACTTTTCCTGCTAAAATTTAGTGTTTGAGCTATACTCGCCGTATAAGACTACCCCTCTTACAATGCACACCAGTGGGAGGAATAGTGCCCCATCATTGGTGTCAGTGGGGGGGAGGAATAGTGCCCCATCGTTGGTGTCAGTGGGAGGAATAGTGCCCCATCATTGGTATCAGTGGGAGGAATAGTGCCCCATCATTGGTATCAGTGGAGGAATAGTGCCCCATCGTTGGTGTCAGTGGGAGGAATAGTGTCCTATCATTGGTGTCAGTGGGAGGAATAGTGCCCCATCATTGGTATCAGTGGGAGGAATAGTGCCCCATCATTGGTGTCAGTGGGAGGAATAGTGCCCCATCATTGGTATCAGTGGGAGGAATAGTGCCCCATCATTGGTATCAGTGGGAGGAATAGTGCCCCATCATTGGTATCAGTGGGAGGAATAGTGCTCCATCATTGGTATCAGTGACACCAATGATGGGGCACTATTCCTCCCACTGACACTTGCTGACCCTGTTCTCGTATGGTGCTGCTGTAGCCAGCATATGTGGTTGCAGCAGCACCTCTACACTGACCACTTACCTGCTGGTCCTGCACTCGATTTTCGCGGGGCCGCTCGGCTCCACCCCCTCGCCGGTGATTGGCCGCCTGTGTGCCTTTCCTGAGCTACAGTTCTGGCGGCCAATCACTGGTGAGGAGGCGGAGCCGAGCAGCCGCACGAACATCCAGTGACTGAACTGAAGGCGCAGCCGCGCTTCCTGGACCGGATCGTCGTGGGACCGGAACCAGGTAAGAAACAGCCGCTGCCCACCCCTGTACTTAGTGTCCCTTCCATTGGGGGAAGGGGGGGGGGGGCGGCGGCGGCAACGCGCCGCCCCCCTAAAAAGTGTCAGTATGCCGTATACCGGCGTATAAGACGACCCCCGACTTTTGAGAAGATTTTTAAGGGGTAAAAAGTCGTCTTATACGCCGGCAAATACGGTAGATATATTGCGGTTCCTTCAGTGGGAATAGTGTGCACCTTAGAATTTGGGTACCCTTAAACTGGTACTAAACTGAAAACCAAAAATGTAATATATTGCAGCTTCCCAATCATTAGATGTGGCGGCTGCATTCGTTTTCTTTTTTTTTTTAGGCTTTTTTCCCCGTCACTTTTCACCTGGTGATCTGGCCAGTAACACACCTCCTGTATTCGAGCGCCCCCACTCTAAATGAATGAGCACAGGGGGCACATTTGGACAGTAGCATTGTCAGTCTGGGGGGAGTGTTAGATGTACTAGCAGATCTAAATACACTAACAAATTAAAGCTGAACTCCAGCTCACACATAAGCAGTTACAGCAAACAGTTACACAGCTACAGCACACATTTTTTTTTCCTTTTGGAATAAAGGTTTTGAATAAATAAATAAAAGCTGATCATTGTAAGCACCCCTGTCAGTGGTAAATGGTTTGTCTCATCCCTGTAAACTGATACATCCTGCTGGAGAGCTTCTTCTTTTGAAAAACAGCATACTTGCTGGCTGGATCACGGTGAAAATAGGAAGAAAATCTAAAAAGGAAAACGAATGCAGCCATCAAATCTAAGAGTTGGTAAGCTGCAATATAATAAATGTTTGCTTTTATGGTTTAATACCGCTTAAAGGTAGAGTGGCCCATGAAAAGTGAGGGAAGATTTCCTGGTACAAGAAAGGTGAGCCCATAGGCTGAGTGAAAGAGTGGAGGGGGATTTACTAAAACTGGAGCGCTCAGAATCTGGTGCAGATGTGCTTGATAGCCATTGTTTCAGTTAAGCTATTGTTATGGATTCTATGTGCTTGAAGGACTTTGTCCCATCTTTGGGGACCAAAGGGTTTAGTGGTGGGAATATGTAGCAAGGTGCTGGGCTACAAAAATAGGAAGAAGGAGACATTGGGGGGATTTACTAAAACTGGAGCACTCAGAATCTGGTGCAGCTGTGTATGGTAGCCAATGTTCCAGTTAATCTGTTACGGATTCTATGCGCTTGAAGGACTTTGTCCTATCTTTGGGGACCAAAGAGTTTAGTGGCGGGAGTATATAGCCAGGTGCTGGGCTACAGAAATATGAAGGAGGAGACATTGGGGGGGATTTACTAAAACTGGAGCACTCAGAATCTGGTGCAGCTGTACATGGTCGCCAATCAGCTTCTAACTTCAGTTTGTTCAATTAAACTTTGACAATAAAACCTGGAAGCTGATTGGTTTCTATGTAGAGCTGCACCAGATTTTACACTCTCCAGTTTTAGAGAATCTTTCCCATTGTGTCCATTTAGTATGAATGGTCGTTGGACAGTATCACCCTCCTCCAAACTGACTGTGGTGTCACAGTCCTGTAGAGGTTTGTAATTTCTAATGGCAGAGCAATTAAGATCTCTAAAGCCGTTAGTACAGAAAATTAGCTGATGGATGAATGGATGAAATCAGACACACAGAATAATTTGCTGTGCGTTTTACGGGGGTCATCTAGAGCAGCCTTTCTCAACCAGGGTGCCCAGGCACTCTGGGGTGCCTTGAGGTTTCTTCAGGGGTGCCTTGAGGTTTATTCAGGGGTGCCTTGGCAAAATGTCTAAAAATTGCCCAAAACTTATATACAAGCCAGCGAGTGGAACACGCCTGCCTTTTAGTTATACAAAGTCACAGGTTTTCATTGTGCACCATGACGACCTTCTAGCCACCGGCATCCCGACAACCAATGACATCATCAGTTGATAAGGAGGATGTCAGCTGGCTGCACAGCATCCTAGTTTGACCCTCCCCTGCCGCTCTGTCAGTGCTGGGGTCACATTAGCTCAGTGATGGAGAAAAATTGAGAGAGGAGAAACACTGGAATACTAGTCAGTACCAGTGTGCAAAGGTGTGTTTGCTTTGGAAGAATAAATCCCCTCTAATGTTGGGTGTCCTACATGTGTGGATGTGGCTGGGTTATATAAAACTATTAGAATGGCTTTTCACATTTTAAAATGGGGTGCCTCGGGACTGTCCATAATTTTAGAGGGTGCCTCAAGACTGTCCATAATTTTAAAGGGTGCCTCAAGACTGTCCATAATTTTAGAGGGTGCCTCTGGACTGTTCATAATTTTAGAGGGTGCCTCAAGACTGTCCGTAATTTTAGAGGGTGCCTCAAGACTGTCCATAATTTTAGAGGGTGCCTCTGGACTGTCCATAATTTTAGAGGGTGCCTCAAGACTGTCCATAATTTTGGGGGGTGCCTCAAGACTGTCCATAATTTTAGAGGGTGCCTCGGGACGGTCCATAATTTTAGAGGGTGCCTCAAGACTGTCCATAATTTTAGAGGGTGCCTCGGGACGGTCCATAATTTTAGAGGGTGCCTCTGGACTGTTCATAATTTTAGAGGGTGCCTCTGGACTGTCCATAATTTTAGAGGGTGCCTCTGGACTGTCCATAATTTTAAAGGTGCCTCGGAACTGTCCATAATTTTAGAGGGTGCCTCAAGACTGTCCATAATTTTAGAGGGTGCCTTGACTGAAAAAAGGTTGAGAAACACTGGTCTAGACAGTGTTAACCAATAGCTGCCCGGCCAATAGCCGTTTGGCGGCCAGCAAAATGCTGTAGATTTCCGGGGTGGACGCCATATGGCGTCCTCCCGGGCATGCGCAGATTTTACGCTTGCAGAGCCGCGCAGCGGCGCGATCTGTCACCGGCCGTGTACCTCAGACAAGGCCGATGACAGATCTGAGTACTGGCCCCCGTTGCCGGTACCATGTGACCTGCTGTGACCAATCACAGCAGGTCACATGACAGTTGTATGCAATGGATGGCTTTATTCATGCCATCCATTGTATACTAGTGTCTAGCTGTGAATGGTCACAGCTAATCACATGCACGTCATGTGATTGGCTGTGGCCAAATCACAGCTAAGCACAAAAAAAAAAAAAAAAAAAAAAGAATCAATGTCATTCAGGTAAATGCTTGCTTATAGCAAAGTAATTCTTTGTAAAAAAAAAAATACTGATCACTTCCCCAAAGTAGTACAATGTTACTATGGTAACATTGTACTACTTTGGACATAGTGAAATATGAAAAAAAATCTGAAAAAAAAGAAACAAAATGTAATAAAACATTTAAAATAATAAAAAAAAATATATTTTTTTTTCATACTGTCACCAGTCAGTGTCCCTGATCACCGCCATGCCAGTTATATGATGATGCTGTACTGCACTGGTGACAGTATGTAAAAAAAAAATAGTGAAAATAATTTTTTTAATTTTCTGAAAAATTATGACAAAAAAAATACAACTTCAGAAAACTCGCCATTCCTCTTATGAAGTACGTCGGACTGTCTACTCTGCAAAAAGGGGACATTTGGGGGATATCTGTACTGTTCTGACATTTGGGGGATATCTGTACCGTCCTGACATTTGGGGGATATCTGTACTGTTCTGACATTTGGGGGATATCTGTACTGTTCTGACATTTGGGGGATATCTGTACTGTCCTGACATTTGGGGGATATCTGTACTGTTCTGACATTTGGGGGATATCTGTACTGTCCTAACATTTGGGGGATATCTATACTGTCCTGATATTTGGGGGATATCTGTACTGTCCTGACATTTGGGGGATATCTGTACTGTCCTAACATTTGGGGGATATCTATACTGTCCTGATATTTGGGGGATATCTGTACTGTCCTGACATTTGGGGGATATCTGTACTGTTCTGACATTTGGGGGATATCTGTACTGTCCTGACATTTGGGGGATCTCTGTACTGTTCTGACATTTGGGGGATATCTGTACTGTTCTGACATTTGGGGGATCTCTGTACTGTCCTGACATTTGGGGGATATCTGTACTATTCTGACATTCTTGGACTTCAAGAAATTAGATTGGCTGTCAGTACTTGAGGATTGATCAATATTCAGATATATCCCATAGTTTGTGAACTCTATAACTTTCCTACAAACTAAATAATACATCCTAATTTGGGTTATTTTCACCAAAGACATGTAGCAGAATACATCTCGGCCTAAATTTATGAAGAACAATTATTTATTTGCAAACTTTTATAACAGAAACAAAGAAAAACGTGTTTTTTCCCCAAAATTTTCAGTCTTTTTTTGTTAATTTAGCAAACAATAAAAACCCCAGCGGTGATTGAATACCACCAAAAGAAAGCTCTAGTTGTGTGAAGAAAATGATAAAATTTTAGTTTGGGTACAATGTTGTATGACCGCGCAATTGTCATTCAAAGTGTGAGAGCGCTGAAACCTGAAAACTGGCCTGAGCTGGAAGGGGGTAAAAGTGCCCGGTATGGAAATGGTTAAAGTACAACTAAAGCCAAAACTTTTTTAATATTTTCAATACTGGAGGGTTATAACCCCTGTTTTTTTTTTAGTTTTGCAGTCTGTGTCCCATGGGGTAGATTTCCCTTTGTTTCTTGTTCCAGAACAGGAAGTGATAGGGAATCCCTGGTTGTCACCAGAACTAATGTCCCTGTTGGAAGATTTTTCCTCTATTCCTGTTCTGGGGACAACCCAAAATTTGTGATTTCCTTCACTTTCGATAACTGTAAACATGGCAAATAGAGACAGTAACTCTTCCTAAAAGGGGCACAGACAGCAATAAAAACTTGACAAAGTTCATAATCCCTCTCCACCCTATCCAAAAACTAAAAAAAAGTAGTTTTGCCTTTACACCCCGGTCACATCAAGCCCCACTTTGAAATTGTGCGACTTAGCCTCCATGTACGCGGGACACTTCTGAACGATGGAAACTGACTGCTGGAAAACGTAGGTTAAAAAACGTCTGTTTAGCTGCGTTTGCATAATGCGTTTATGCACGTTTGTGTTTAGAAGCGTTTTTTAAAGATAACCTCAGGAGACCTTCCAAAATGCCCAGAATGCACTGAAAAACAGTAAAAAAATTAACTATTTCAGACATTTTGAGAGAAATAGAGAGCGTAGAAGCAGAGAGAGCAGTATGTGTTGAGATTAGCTGTCTTTTTTTTTTTTTTTTGTGGTGTTTGGATGTTCCGGCTCATTTCTGTGCAGAAATTATTGCAGCCGTGTCTAACATATTTTCCTTCATGCGAAACCTCAAAGTATGGTGTGCCGGGTCCATTTGAGTACCGGGGAAACGCTTTGCGTGCATTTTTCATGATGAGAAAAGGCTCTGGACAGCATCTGGAAATGGAAGAGTTAAAAAAAATTTTCCAAATGCAAAAGTTTATAAACGCAGTTAGCTGTGTTTACAAGCGTTTGGCTTTTGAAATGTTGCTAAAATCTACTCCTGAACGCAACTCAAAAAAACGACTGTAAACTCCACTGCCTGTAAACGACGATGTGTACATGGGAAAACATTAGGGGGAGTTCAGGGGCTGCTGAAAAAAACGCAGAAAAGCTCCTAAACGTGAGTTTATCAGCCGCAGTGTACATGGAGTCTAATAGTGAAGTCGCACGATTTCAAAGTCGGGGGACAAGCCAATTTGAGGTGCGATTTGCATAGACATCAGACACATTAAAAATATTATCAAAAAGCAATGTAAACATAAAAGGAACATGAGTGCTATACATCAATAGGGGAAACAAAATGATGCACAGAGCAGAAGTCAGTGGTGTGATGCATAATGCAGGGAGAGGGGTATGGACTGTAGGAAGGAAGGGAGGGGGGAAGGAAGGGAGGAAGAAAGAAAAGGAAGGAAGGAAAATAGGGAGGGAGGAAAGCAGGAAGGAGGGAAGGAAAGGAAAAAAGGAAGGAGGGAGGAGAGGGAAATAAGAAGGGAAGGGAGGCTCCTGGTAACTGCCCCTCCCACACACTTCTAGTCCCAACACTATTCATCCCATGTAATTTCCACTCGCACAGTGCGAGCGACTGAGTGGAAATTTTGAGGGCTGCACTATAATGCAACTCACTCCCGAAAAGGAGCTTAATCATAGAGTCATTCTAAGACTAAGCCTCTTTTTGGAATGGAAATGCTTTAGCCTAGTTTGTGCACAGGGTGGATTTGTCTGTGCTTTGGTTTGCTTTAATAAAATTACATTGGCATTTGTGGTGAGCGATTTTTACCCTTTTCTTTGGAGGACTATTGTGTTGGCCCCAATTTATGTTGCTGTTGAGGCCTGTAAAGGTATTCCTGTTTAACTCACCGTTTTTGTTTTTCTCATTACATGAGCAGAAGATGAGGACCTCAGTCCACCTCCTTCTCCCGAAATAGTTATAAAGAAGAAGAGAGGACCTAAGAAGAAGGACAAGGACAAGCAGAGACCGCCGAAAGCTCGTAGAACCTACAAGCGCAAAAAGCCCGTAAGAAAACTCTTAATTGTTCTTTCCTCCGCCAATATTTTAGCTGGGTTCAGTTGGTCTTCTCTTTTTTTGTGAATGGGAAGTCCCTATGCAGAGGGCAGAAGGGTTGATCATTTGCTTTTTAAATCAACCCTTAACCACTTCCAGTCCGGACACTTTTACCCCCTTCCAGTCCGGACACTTTTACCCCCTTCCAGTCCGGACACTTTTACCCCCTTCCTGTCCGGACACTTTTACCCCCTTCCAGTCCGGACACTTTCCCCTCCTTCCAGTCCGGACACTTTCACCCCCTTCCAGTCCGGACACTTTTACCCCCTTCCAGTCCGGACACTTTCCTCCTTCCAGTCCGGACACTTTCACCCCCTTCCAGTCCGGACACTTTAACCCCTTCCAGTCTGGACACTTTCCCCCCCTTCCAGTCTGGACACTTTCCCCCCCTTCCAGTCCGGACACTTTCACCCCCTTCCAGTCCGGACACTTTAACCCCTTCCAGTCCGGACACTTTCCCCCCCTTCCTGTCCGGACACTTTCACCCCCTTCCAGTCCGGACACTTTAACCCCTTCCAGTCCGGACACTTTCCCCCCCTTCCAGTCCGGACACTTTAACCCCTTCCAGTCCGGACACTTTCCCCCCCTTCCTGTCCGGACACTTTCACTCCCTTCCAGTCCGGACACTTTAACCCCTTCCAGTCCGGACACTTTAACCCCTTCCAGTCCGGACACTTTAACCCCTTCCAGTCTGGACACTTTCCCCCCCTTCCAGTCTGGACACTTTCCCCCCCTTCCAGTCTGGACACTTTCCCCCCCTTCCTGTCCGGACACTTTCCCCCCCTTCCTGTCCGGACACTTTCCCCCCCTTCCAGTCCGGACACTTTCACCCCCTTCCAGTCCGGACCCTTTCACCCCCTTCCTGTCCAGGCCAATTTTCAGCTTTCAGAGCTATCACACTTTGAATGACAATTGCGCGGTCATGCAACACTGTACCCGTATGAATTTTTTAGCATTTTTTTTTGAGACAGATAAAACTTTATTTTGGTGGTATTTATTCACCACTGGGGTTTTTATTTTTTTGCTATGTAAATGAAAAAGTCCACAAATTTTGAAAAAAAGTGTTTTTGTTATAAAATTTTTCAAATAAATAATCTTTGTTCATAAATCTTGGCAAAAATGTATTCATCTATCTTTTTAGTAAAAAAAAAATAAAATAACCCAAATTAGTTTATAACCAAAATATATATTTTTCAAAAATTATTTTTACATTTTTATTATTTTTTTTTATATTATTATTGATGTTTTTTTTTAACATACTGTCACCCTAGCAGTACAGTGTCACCATGGTGACACTGTACTACATGTGGAGGGTGATGAAGATTTTTTTATCTGTTTTTACACTGATTGCTTTTACACCCATAAAGGCTGTAAAAGCAATCATTTCTCCTTCTCTCTGGCTGCATTCTTGCAGCCATTGAGAAATACTGTGAGAGCTGTGATTGGGCACAGCTTGTCACATGGTACAACGCTGTTGTGAATAGCCTTGTACCATGTGACCTCTGTGATCATTCACAGATTTCAAAGGTAGTAAGCAATGATGTCAGAAGTGACATCTTGCTTACACCTATTCATGTGATCACTGATTAGCCAATCAGTGATCACATGATCGGGACCTCACACAGTGGTCCCGTACAGTGATCGGTGTTCCGCTGTGTATTAACAACAGCTTTAACAATATTATCAAAAAGTCTACAAGCCAGGTCTTCCCTTTTTTGTGAATGGGAAGTGAAATTCACCAAAAAGTTATTCTTTAAAATGTGACTAAACCCCATACCCTGCACTCACTATATCTGGTCTCCCCGGACCCTGCATTCACTGTATCCGGTCTCCCCGGACCCTGCATTCACTATATCCGCTCTCCCCGGACCCTGCATTCACTATATCCGGTCTCCCCGGACCCTGCATTCACTGTATCCGCTCTCCCCGGACCCTGCATTCACTATATCCGGTCTCCCCGGACCCTGCATTCACTGTATCCGCTCTCCCCGGACCCTGCATTCACTATATCTGGTCTCCCTGGACCCTGCATTCACTGTATCCGCTCTCCCCGGACCCTGCATTCACTGTATCTGCTCTTCCCGGACCCTGCATTCACTGTATCTGCTCTCCGGACCCTGTATTCACTATATCTGGTCTTCCCGGACCCTGCATTCACTGTATCTGCTCTCCGGACCCTGCATTCACTATATCTGGTCTTCCCGGACCCTGCATTCACTATATCCGGTCTCCCCGGACCCTGCATTCACTATATCCGGTCTCCCCAGACCCTGCATTTACTATATCTGCTCTCCCCGGACCCTGCATTCACTATATCTGGTCTCCCAGGACCCTGCATTCACTATATTTGGTCTCCCAGGACCCTGCATTCACTATATCCGGTCTCCCCGGACCCTGCATTCACTATATCCGGTCTCCCCGGACCCTGCATTCACTATATCTGGTCTCTCCAGACTCCTGCATTCACTATATCTGGTCTCCCCGGACCCTGCATTCACTATATCTGGTCTTCCCGGACCCTGCATTCACTATATCTGCTCTCCCTGGACCCTGCATTCACTATATCCGCTCTCCCCAGACCCTGCATTCACTTTATCTGGTCTCCCCGGACCCTGCATTCACTATATCTGGTCTCCCTGGACCCTGCATTCACTATATCCAGTCTCCCCAGACCCTGCATTCACTTTATCTGGTCTCCCCGGACCCTGCATTCACTATATCTGGTCTCCCTGGACCCTACATTCACTATATCTGGTTTTAATTATTTTAGTAAATATAAACTGCTAAATACCTTTTCTCATCAGCAGTTAGAGCAGTCCTGTAACTTCTGTCAGTGTCCAGCTGAGCACTGGTTAGAGCTTGTAGGACGAGTTTTCTTTCTGTTCTAGGAGGATGCAGAACCCCTGACCTCTGTCTGGACAGTGCTGATTGGTCCTGTGCTGATCACATGTACTCTCCCAAGAAAAAAAAAACACTCTAGCAATACACACCAAACTGAGCATGTGCAGAGTGATAAGAGGGGGGACACTGGGAGAAGGGGAGGATCAGAGAAGTCAGAATTAAACAGCATTTTAACACAATGCAGAGGATTAACCCCTTAGGTTCCACAGTGAGTATAACAAGCATGCTTTACTGCATATACACACTGATTGTACTGTTGTGGGTTTAGTAACACTTTAAAAGCTCCAAAACATTATATATAGCTTCTGAAAGCAGATATTGTGTAGAATAAAATGGTGGCAGTTGCAATTCTTTATGTCACACAATTGCACTGCTGTTTATCACCCTGGTGCCCAACCTGTGGCCTGAAGGCCACATGCAGCCCTTTGGTATAAGATGTGCGCCCCTCGGACCTCAGCAATCTGCAGTGGGAACATTCATTGGGGTGATAGCATTGATCTCTACCAGCCTCATGTAACATGTTCCCAGTTTAGTATTGCCTTCAGCAGCCAACAATGTATTCTGTCCACACTCTCTGACCCTCATTTCCTCTGTTAGGTCTGCAGTCTCTGAGAGTCCTGTCAAGAATTACATATATTAAGCATTATGTGCATCCTTTTGGTGATGATTGAGACCCCATTAACTGCCTCCCGCCCGCCATATAGTACAATGACGGGTGCAAGGCGGTTCTCTTGTTCTGATAGGACGTCATATGACGTCCTCCCATTCTAACCGCGCATGCGCGGTTCCCGGAGCGGATCACGATCAACGGAAAGAGCCGAAGATGTCGCCTTGGTCATGTGAACAGCTGTGTCCAATCACAGCTGATCGCATGTAAACACGGAAATGCCGGTTATCGGCATTCTCTCCTCACGAGCTGTCACGCTGACAGAGGAGAGGAGAGCCGGTAATCGGCATTCCGCGGAGGGAACATGTACACTGATCATCAGGACACTGATGATCAGTGTGCCCTGATGATCAGTGTGGCCCCAGAAGTGCCACCTGTCAGTGTCCATCAGTGTCAGCTCTCAGTGCTCATCCATGCCACCTGCCAGTGCCCATCAGTGCCACATTTTAGTGCCTACCAGTGCACATCATTGCCACATATCAGTGCCCATCTGAGCTGCCTTTCAGTGTCACCCATCAGTGCCAGTCATTGCCACCTATCAATGCCAGTCAGTGCCACCTATCCGTGTCAGTCAGTGCCGCCTATCAGTGCCAGTCAGTGCCGCCTATCAGTGTGCATCAGTGCCGCCTATCACTGCCCGTCAATGCTGCCTATCAGTGCCACCTAATAGTGCCAGTCAGTGCCGACTATCAGTGCCAGTCAGTGCTGCCTATTAGTGCCGCCTATCAGTGCTGCCTTTCAGTGCCCATCAGTGATGCCTGTCAATGCTCATCAGTGCCACCTACCAGTGCCTTCTCATCAGTGCCCATCAGTTCCACCTATCAGTGTCCATCAGTGCAGCCTATCAGTGCCCATCACTGCAGCCTCATTAGCACACATCAGCGAAGGAGAAAAATCACTTATTTACAAAATTTTATAACAAAAACTAAGAAAAAGCCATTTTTTTTCCACAATTTTCGGTGGTTTTTGGTTTGTTTAAAAAAAAATTAAAAAACCCTGAGGTGATTAAATACCACCAAAATAAAGCTCTATCTGTCAGAAAAAAAATGATAAAAAATTCATATGAGTACAGTGTTGCATGACCGCGCAATTGTCATTCAAAGTGTGATAGCGCTGAAAGCTGAAAATTGTCCTGGACAGGAAGGGGGTATAAGTGCCCTGTAGGCAGGAAGGGGGTATAAGTGCCCTGTAGGCAGGAAGGGGGTATAAGTGCCCTGTAGGCAGGAAGGGGGTATAAGTGCCCTGTAGGCAGGAAGGGGGTATAAGTGCCCTGTAGGCAGGAAGGGGGTATAAGTGCCCTGTAGGCAGGAAGGGGGTAGAAGTGTCCTGTAGGCAGGAAGGGGGTATAAGTGCCCTGTAGGCAGGAAGGGGGTATAAGTGCCCTGTAGGCAGGAAGGGGGTAGAAGTGTCCTGTAGGCAGGAAGGGGGTATAAGTGCCCTGTAGGCGAGGGGTTAAGCTGGTAAGTTGACAATCACTGCTTTATCACCTCTATTTAGGCCCAAACCCTATGTAGAAAAACTACTGCAGCAAATGTGCAGATTTTGTTCACACCATGTGCGGAGATGTGAGTTTTTCTAACACAAGTCTCTGCAAGGACACAGAGAAAACAATTGTTCTCTATCTGCAGTGTCCAGACCACAATGTTGGTGTCACGTGAGTTTTTTTCTGCGTCAAAAAAACGCATACCTGTTGCATATTTCTGCACAGAAAAAGCAGGCACATGACACCAGATTTGTGGTGTAAAGAGTGCACATAGAAAACAGTTGTTTTCTTTGTGTCCTTGCAGAGACCGATGCAGAAAAATAAACGTCTTACATTAATTTTAGTGCACCATTTTTTTGTAAACCGTAAAAGATGAGGCTACATCGAGTAAACAGACACCAAACGTGTCAAGCCTCAAAACTTTGCGCCCTTTAGAGGGCAAAAAACTACAAGATCCAAAAGTTTCCATTAGTGAACCCGGAGCTAACACCCTGTGCTTTGTACAGCAATTTTCTTTTCGCTAATAATCATCAAAAAAAATACAGATAATAACTTCAGTAATAATGGCCAGGGAAGAAATACAGACATGGAATATTGTGGTGATCCTTTTACATTGTAAGGGAAATGACCCCGTACATTGGTGGTCAATGGAGAAGGGACGTGTCTTATATTGGTGGTCAGTGCAGAAGTGACCCAAAAAAATAAGGGGCTGTGGAGAGGGGCCGTGTAACGGAACCGGACCCCGACTGCACTTGGGTACTTCCGTTAGGGTACCGATTCCCCGTCCGAACACCGACCACGGACACCACAGCATACAAGACTAGACGACACCAGTCTTGAAGTAAAACCAGGAAATAGACTAGTTTATTTGAACACAGATACAAGATATATACATTCAAGGGAACAATCCCCCCTCCCTGCATAATGACACAGGGCGGGCAATCTACATTTAGTAACAAGAGACACACAGGTATTCAAACTTCACACCAGCAGACAGTCCCATCAGAAGGGAGGGCTGCTGGAGACACCCCCCACCAAGACAACACACAAACACATACATCCCATAATAGTTTGCTCCTAAGCAAGACACACAATAGAGCAATGGGATGCAACCACATGGCATTAAACAATGAACAACCCCCCCCCCCCACAATATTAGGACAGATCACCCTGTACTCTTAACAGGCACAGGGTGATTTACACATAAGAGGGATATGGGGTGCTGAGATAGGGGTCTCCCCACCTCTCCAAAGTGAGCTGTGTTCCATGGGCCCCCCACCCAAAGTGACTCCCATCACAGGCCGACTTACATTGGTGGCCATTGAGAGATGTTCCCCCTAGATTTGTGGTCAGTAGAAGGACCCCCCCCCCCACACTGGTGGTAAATGTAGTGCCCCTTTTTATTGGTGATCAGACAAGGGGTCAATCCGCCATTGCTCAAGGAACCCCTAGCATCCTCTAGAGCAATGGGTGTTAAACTCAATTGCTTTGCGGGCTGCATCAGCATAACCGGTACCAGTTGTATCTGTAAGACTAGATGTCCAGAGCACCCCCTTCCTTACATAAGATGTCAAGAGCCCCCCACCATCCAAAGTCAAGAGTCCCCCTCCCTCACATCACAGTGCACCCCCTTATCTTGTGCTGCTTCTGGGAAATAGCTGGAGGAAGAGCTGGAAAGCAGACAGTGTAGGGTCTGGAGGAGAGCTAGAGTCAGCTGTCGGAGTCTGCTGAATGCTGAGACTGTGGAGGTGGCGACAAGGGGGTGCTGCGGCTGCACAGAGAGGTTCAGGATCTGTAGGAAGAGTTCTGACCTTGTCTTTTCTGCCAAGTGATAAAACAGGGAGGGGGGTTGGGGAGGAGTAGTGGCAAAGACAAGCTTCTCCATGTTTCTGCACAGAGATATGCAGGATCTGACGAAGGAGTTTTGTCCTCCTCTCTGCTGTCGACAAGGTGGAGACGAGGGGGATGCTGCGGCTGCACAGAGAGGTGCAGGATCTGTAGGAAGAGTTCTGTCCTTGTCTTTTCTGCCAAGTAATAAAACGGAGGGGGGTTGGGGGGGAGTAGTGGCAGAGACGAGCCTCTCTATGTTTCTGCACAGAGATATGCAGGATCTGACGAAGGAGTTTTGTCCTCCTCTCTGCTGTCGACAAGGTGGAGACGAGGGGGATGCTGCGGCTGCACAGAGAGGTGCAGGATCTGTAGGAAGAGTTCTGTCCTTGTCTTTTCTGCCAAGTAATAAAACGGAGGGGGGTTGGGGGGGAGTAGTGGCAGAGACGAGCCTCTCTATGTTTCTGCACAGAGATGTGCAGGATCTGGCAGAGGAGTTTTGTCCTCCTCTCTGCTGCCGACAAGGTGGAGACGAGGGGGATGCTGCGGCTGCACAGAGAGGTGCAGGATCTGTAGGAAGAGTTCTGACCTTGTCTTTTCTGCCAAGTGATAAAACAGGGAGGGGGGTTGGGGGGGAGTAGTGGCAGATAGGAGCCTCTCCATGTTTCTGCACAGAGATATGCAGGATCTGATGGAGGAGTTTTGTCCTCCTCTCTGCTGCCGACAAGGTGGGGGTGGAGACGAGGGGGATGCTGCGGCTGCACAGAGAGGTGCAGGATCTGTAGGAAGAGTTCTGACCTTGTCTTTGCTGCCAAGTGATAAAACAGGGAGGGTGGTTGGGGGGGAGTAGTGGCAGAGAGGAGCCTCTCCGTGTTTCTGCACAGAGATGTGCAGGATCTGGCAGAGGAGGTTTGTCCTCCTCTCTTCTGCCGACAAGGTGGAGACGAGGGGGATGCTGCGGCTGCACAGAGAGGTGCAGGATCTGTAGGAAGAGTTCTGACCTTGTCTTTTCTGCCAAGTGATAAAACAGGGAGGGGGGTTGGGGGGGAGTAGTGGCAGATAGGAGCCTCTCCATGTTTCTGCACAGAGATATGCAGGATCTGATGGAGGAGTTTTGTCCTCCTCTCTGCTGCCGACAAGGTGGGGGTGGAGACGAGGGGGATGCTGCGGCTGCACAGAGAGGTGCAGGATCTGTAGGAAGAGTTCTGACCTTGTCTTTGCTGCCAAGTGATAAAACAGGGAGGGGGGTTGGGGGGGAGTAGTGGCAGAGACGAGCCTCTCCATGTTTCTGCACAGAGATGTGCAGGATCTGGTGGAGGAGTTCTGTCCTCCTCTGCTGTCGACAAGGTGGGAGTGGAGATGAGGGGGATGCTGCGGCTGCAAGAGAGGTGCCAGGGCCACATGAAATGGCCTGGCAGGCCAGATACGACCTGTTGTACTTGCGTTTGACACATGTGCTCTAGAGAAACACTGGCTGTGAAAGGCAGGTATAATGTGACAGATAATATTTGTGTGTATCTTGTCATTGGGGATCTTATTGCAACTGCGGCCATGCCCCATGTACCATTGTGGCAATGCACCCAGGCCTCTAAAAAGGCACCATGCAGGTAAACCCGTAGGCTGGCTTTGTCTTTAACTATTTTGTTTTCTCTGTGCGCATGCTTTTGCAGGACAGCGATGACGAGCTCCAGTGGGACGAGGGGATCAGAGGTCATGTCTCCCCGGACAGTGACTCCGAGATGGGTGGGAAAAAGCGAAAAAAGAAGCACAAAGAAAAGAAAGAGAAGAAAACCAAAAAGAGGAAGAAGGATGAAGAAGTGGTTGTGGAGCGCAAGGTTTGTACACAACTTCCACAGGAGCTGAGCTGGGGACAGGAGAAAGAGAGTGGCCCTTGAAATTGCCAGTTTCTGAAGTTAGAACTGTCTGTGTGTGGTTCTTGCAATAACTAATCGTCTTTGGCCTGTCGTAATTCTAGAAGGAGGTTAAAAAATGGGGAGGCTGAGTGGTTGCAGTGAGAAACAAACCGCTCTCCTAGGCATTGGCACTCATCAGGTTTAAAAGCCAGACAGGTACAGAACAGTGAGCACTTCAGCAGGAGTATGGTGCAAACGGGGCAGGATCTGAAACCTATGCTACTGAAGTGGTTTACAGCTCATGGGGGTACTTTCACTTTTTCTTCTTGGGTGCTGAAGGAACTTGTTACAGATCTGCATGCAGATAACTTCCTTTGATGTGTAAAATCCTCCCTAAGTGTCCATATTATTTTCTTCCATCAGGTGGAACAGAAATCCTCTGCAGTGCTGCTGGCCAGCTGGGGATTGGAGGATGTTGATCATGTATATACAGATGATGATTATCATACGCTAACCAACTACAAGGCCTTCAGCCAGTTTATGAGGTGAGAATGGTTCTATTGCTCTGCAGTGTGGGCTGATCTCTTATCTTTCTTCTAACTGTTCATCTTCACCATACAGAAGAAGGATGATAGATGTCTTTGATTTATGGCATGTGTTCTGTCACCCTACAGTAGGGTAACAGACTCATAGCCTCCCTCTGTCTGTATCACCCTGCAGGAGGAGGACAGACTCATAGTCCTCTTCTGTCTGTATCACCCTGCAGGAGGAGGACAGACTCATAGTCCTCTTCTGTCTGTATCACCCTGCAGGAGGAGGACAGACTCATAGCCCCCTTCTGTCTATATCACCCTGCAGGAGGAGGACAGACTCATAGCCCCCCTCTGTCTGTATCACCCTGCAGGAGGAGGACAGACTAATAGCCCCCCTCTGTCTGTATCACCCTGCAGGAGGAGGACAGACTCATAGCCCCCCTCTGTCTTTATCACCGTGCAGGAGGAGGACAGACTCATAGCCCCCTTCTGTCTGTATCGCCCTGCAGGAGGAGGACAGACTCATAGCCCCCTTCTGTCTGTTTCCCCCTGCAGGAGGAGGACAGACTAATAGCCCCCTTCTGTCTGTATCACCCTGCAGGGGGAGGACAGACTCATAGCCCCCTTCTGTCTGTATCACCCTGCAGGAGGAGGACAGACTAATAGCCCCCTTCTGTCTGTACCCTGCAGGAGGAGGACAGACTCATAGCCCCCTTCTGTCTGTATCACCCTGCAGGAGGAGGACAGACTCATAGCCCCCTTCTGTCTGTATCACCCTGCGGGAGGAGGACAGACACATAGCTCCCTTCTGTATGTATCGCCCTACAGGAGGAGGACACACTCATAGCTCCCTTCTGTCTGTATCGCCCTGCAGGAGGAGGACAGACTCATAGCCCCCTTCTGTCTGTACCCTGCAGGAGGAGGACAGACTCATAGCTCCCTTCTGTCTGTGTCACATTTTGTCAGTGTCACTGTGTACCCTTGTTATGGAAAGGACGGGCTCCTAGTTGTTATCTGTGTAATTTTCCAGGAGAAGGGATATGCTTATTATTATACTTCTGTCTTTCTTTTTCACTTTCTTAATGGCTGCTGTTGACTTAAGCCCCCTTGCTGTGTCACATTGGAGATGTAGTGACAGACCCATGGCTCTTTGTCACTGTGTACCCTTAGGCCTCTCATTGCCAAGAAGAACCCCAAAATTCCCATGTCAAAGATGATGACCATCCTTGGTGCCAAGTGGCGGGAATTCAGTGCCAACAACCCTTTCAAGGCATCACCCGCAGCAGTGGCGGCGGTGGCGGCAGCAGCTGCGGCAGCAGTGGCCGAACAAGTGACCGTCACCCTCCCCTCTTCTACCAGCGTCTCCCCAGCAATGCCAATCCGCAGGGCCAAGACCAAGGAGGGCAAGGGTAGGCCCTGTGGCAGAGCTTGACGTGTCCCTTGTGTAATCTCTGCAGTGTGTTGCTGTACTTCTAAAGGTAGCCATTATGTATACTGGGCAGATATTTGAAAGCCTGAAGCCTACTGATTTCTTAGGAACCTGAAACCTCACTGTGACATGCTGCACAAGGTAACTTGTGCCACAGAGATTTTGCAGGTCCCTAGCAAATGAATAGACTCAGACATAATGGCTGCCTTTAAAGGTACTGTTGAAAACCCCAACCCACCCCTGCAGAAGCTTGTCCCCCCAATGTTCCCCATCCTTGCTTTGGTCCGCTCTTCACATTTGTTTCTGTCGCAGGTCCTGGCCACAAGAAGTGCACTAAGGGCCCCAGAGGGTCCGATCCTAAAAAAAAAGTAGGAAAAAAGAAGATGGGTCTGCTGAAGATCAAAATTGCTGGAGTAAAGCGCAAGGCTGGTAGTTCGGTAAGTGTTTGATGTGGTTGAAACCTTGTGTGTTCATCATCTTTTTTTTTTTTTGGTTTTCTATATCAATGTCCTTAACCATTTCTCACCTGCCCTGGCTTCCTCTTAAAAAGTTCTGAACACCCGGCGGGGGGTGCGAAAGATCGGCTGATCTTGTGACCACTGTGATTGGCTGTCACAGTGGTCACATGAGTGGGAGCTGGTCTCGCCAGCTACTGATCATTAACCTCCCTGGCGGTATTCCCGAGTGTAGCTCAGGGTAAAGTTTCAGTACCACAAACGGAACCCAGAAGACAGATGCCGGCATCTGCCAGAGGACATTACAGGGGACACTGCAGGAGGGACATCGCCGGAGCGAAGGACAAGGTAAGAGAAGAAGAGATCCTGGAGCAATGCTGCAGGGTATTCCCGAGTGTAGCTCGGGGTAAAGTTTTGGTACCACAAGCGGTAATCCCAAGCTGCACTCGGGAATACACTGCAACGTTGCTCCAGGACCTGTTCTTCTCTTACCTTGTCCTGCGCTCCCGCGATGTCCCTCCTGCAGTGTCCCCTGTAATGTCCTCCGGCGGATGCCGGCATCTGTCTTCTGGGTTCCGTTCCCTGCGACGTCGGGACGTATGGGGGATGGAACTGACGGGAAATTTGAAAGTTGTAAAAGTGACATTCACTAAATACACTAAAATCACATAGTATAACATTCCTGTATCAAACCATTTTACATACATTTTGTCCCGAGTGCTTTGTCCGGCGCCCTGCCTGCATTTTTACTGTTCTTTCTGCCTGGAAACTGAGAAACGTCCATGGCGTCCAAAAAGCGTCCCTTTAGGTCAGACGCGGTTTTAGACCGGCTAGAGAACAGCGATAGTAAATCAGAACCACTTGCAGAATTGAGTGATAATGATTTGTGGGGGAAATTCATCATCAGACACTGAAAACGATTCTGCGACTGAGCTCAGCGATGTGCGAACTTGGCGCTCTATTTCACATTTCAGTGTTTTTGGTTTGATTATATTATTGAATTAAATGTATTATTATTATATTATTATTTTTTATTAAATTATAATTTATGATTTTGTGTTTCAAATTTTATCATACCCGGGATGTTTACTAGACTCTTGTTCGGACAGATTTCAGTGAGTTATTCCCAAAAATTACAGCCTACAATAAAAAAAATACATATTTCCATGCAAAAAAATATACCGCTTTGAGCACAGAAATATGGACATAATCAGACCGCTAGAGAGGTTAACAGGACCAAGAACTGTCTTTTACACCTTGGTCTGGGATGGGATCGTGCAGTGATTAACGCTCATATTTGACAGCACACCACAGATCACCAGTGTTGTCCAAAAGGTTATATTTTATTGAACAATGATCACATCACAAAGTAAAGGTGCAATGTTTTGTAGCCACTCATGGCCCCTTTGCCAGGTGTGTGATCACATGCCTGATGAAGGGGCCCTGCGTGACTCCAATACGGTGCACCTTTCCTTTTGTGATGTGATAATTTTTCAATAAAAAACCTTTCGGGTGACATTGAAAGTTGATCTATGATGGTTCCAGTTTCCAGCTGGATGTTGCTGCAGCACCCACTACTTTTGAGCCTGTTCCAGGAATGTGTGCAATGGGAATATTGACATAATCTTGGGAGCGTGCAGTGAGCACGCTTTCAGCACAGAAACATTGGCCAGCCCGGCAACGCATATGTGCATCATGTAGGCATTAAAGACCACCCTTTTGCTGCCACACATGTGTTAGGCAGACTGGAAGGGGTTTAATGCTGAAAGTGGTTGTAAAGGCATGAAGGTAAAAAACCTTCTGTGTGCAGCAGTGCCACCAGCCCCCTCAATACTTACCTGAGCCCCATCGCGATCCATCGATGTGCACAACAGCCTCGGCTGTCCCGGGTCTCTGCCTCCTCATTGGCTGAGACAGCAAGCGGGAGCCATTGGCTGAGACAGCAAGCGGGAGCCATTGGCTGAGACAGCAAGCCTTTGGCTCCCACTGCTGTCAATCACAGCCATTGCAGAGAGAGGGGGCGGAGCTAAGCCATTGCTCTGTGTGTGAATGGACACAAAAAGACATAAAAAGCTGCTTGTTGTGGGGGCACCTGACAGGAGGGAGGGGCCTGCACTATAGTATTTAATGAGCCCATACGCACAGCTGCGTCCACAACCCAAAATATGTACTGAATTTTGGGCCGGTTCACAGTATGCCCCGAGCTGTCATTGGCACTGACACTATACTAATGGCACTGGGCAGGAAGAGGTTGACGTGTGGGGAGATCAAAGGGTTACCTGTGTGCTGTGTGTGTTTTACTGTGGGCTGTGTTAAAGCTTTCAACTGTAAGCCTGCTGCTTTGTATTGGTCTGCCATGCAGAGCCATCCAAAGCAGTGTGCTGGAGCTGACAGGGGAGAGAACTGTATTGTTTACATACAGTTCTCTCCCTCCGTCGTTAATGCTCCGCAATCACCGGGTGCTGGCAAGTAATCACCGGCTGGGACTCGGTGATTGACAGCTGAGGCCGCGAATAGCTGTGCAGGTAGGGCACATGCGCGCGCCCCCTATGCAAAATCACGTTGAGTGGATATAAAAAGTCTACACACCCCTGTTAAAATGTCAGGTTTCTGTGATGGAAAAAAATTAGACAAAGATAAGTAATTTCAGAACTTTTTCCACCTTTAATGTGACCTATAAACTGTAAAACTCCATTGAAAAACAAACTGAAACCTTTTAGGGAGTAGTAGAGAACCCTTTTATACATATTTAATTTTTTTCTGTCCAATGTTTGTGTGTTACTTTCAATAAAAGTTATTTTTCATTACTGGATTGTATTTTTTTAAATTTATGTTTATTTAACCCCTTGACGCCGATCGCACGCAAATATGCAGCCTTTCGGCGTCTGGGCCTTGACGTCGAGCGGCCACGTATTTGCATGCAATTAAAAAATACATATGTGCTGAGAGCACACACCCTGCGCCCTCCCAGCACATATGTTCGCTACTCCCAGAAAGGTCCCGATCTCCCCTTTCGATCGGGACCTTTCCCGATTATGTGACCGCCGTGATGGCAAATCACGGCTGTCACATGACACTAAAACCCTGCCCCGCCTCCCGGCTCCTGAAACTCTTAAAGGGCTGGGAGGCGCCGGCACCAAGAGGTTAAATTCATGATATTAATTAAAATGTCAAAAATAATACAATTACAGTGGGGATCGAAAGTTTGGGCACCCCAGCTAAAAATTTGTATTAATGTGCATAAAGAAGCCAAGGAAAGATGGAAAATCTCCAAAAGGCATCAAATTACAGATTAGACATTCTTATAATATGTCAATAAAAGTTAGATTTTATTTCCATCATTTACACTTTCAAAATAACAGAAAACAAAAAAATGGCTTCTGCAAAAGTTTGGGCACCCTGCAGAGTTAATATCTTGTACTGCCCCCTTTGGCAAGTATCACAGCTTGTAAACGCTTTTTGTAGACAGCCAAGAGTCTTTCAATTGTTGTTTGAGGTATCTTTGCCCATTCTTCCTTACAAAAGTCTTCCAGTTCTTTGAGATTTCTGGGCTGTCTATCACGCACTGCTCTTTTAAGGTCTATCCATAGATTTTCAATTATGTTGAGGTCAGGAGATTGTGAAGGCCATGGCAAAACCTTCAGTGTACGCCTCTTGATGTAATCCCCCGTGGATTTCGAGGTGTGTTTAGGATCATTATCCATTTGTAGAAGCCATCCTCTCTTTAACTTCAGCTTTTTCACAGATGGCATCAAGTTACCATCCACAATTTGCTGAAATTTTATTGAATCCATTTTTCCTTCTACTCGTGAGATGTTCCCTGTGCCACTGGCTGCAACACAACCCCAAAGCATGATTGATCCAACCCCATGCTTAACAGTTGGACAGAGGTTCTTTTCATTAAATTCTGTGCCCCTTCTTCTCCAAACGTACCTTTGCTCATTCCGGCCAAAAAGTTCAATTTTAACCTCATCGGTCCACAGAACTTGTTTCCAAAATGCATCAGGCTTGTCTATATGTTCATTTGCAAAGTTCAAACGATGATTTTTGTGGTGAGGACGTAGAAGAGGTTTTCTTCTGATGACTCTTCCATGAAGACCATATTTGTACAAGTATCTCTTTATAGTGGAATAGTGTACCACAACTCCAGTGTCTGCCAGATCTTTCTGGAGGGATCGTGCAGTCAAACGTGGGTTTTGAATTGTTTTTCTCACAATCCTGCGAGCTGTTCTGTCTGATATTTTTCTTGGTCTTCCAGATGTTGCTTTAACTTCCACTGTTCCTGATGACTGCCATTTCTTAATTACATTCCGAACAGAGGATATTGACATCTGAAAATGCTTTGCTATCTTCTTATAGCCTTCTCCAGCTTTGTGAGCGTCAACTATTTTCAGTTTCAGTTTTCTAGACAACTGCTTAGAAGAACCCATGGTGCTGATTGTTGGGGCAAGGTCAGATGAGTCTGGGCATTTAAAACCTTTGAGATTGACATCACCTGGTCTTCCCAGACCATGATTGAGAACAATCCATCACACTGGCAGGTCTCAGCTTGCCAAAGGGGGCAGTACAAGATATTAACTCTGCAGGGTGCCCAAACTTTTGCAGATGCCATTTTTTTGTTTTCTGTTATTTTGAAAGTGTAAATGATGGAAATAAAATCTAACTTTTGTTGACATATTATAAGAATGTCTAATCTGTAATTTGATGCCTTTTGGAGATTTTTCCATCTTTCCTTGGCTTCTTTATGCACATTAATACACATTTTTAGCTGGGGTGCAAAAACTTTCGATCCCCACTGTGTATATATATATATGTTTTTAAAAACTATCCATTTTGGTGGCAGTTTTCAGTCAAGTGCATCCTGAATTTTCAGATTCAGTCCAAAATGTTTATTTCGGTGCACCCCTACTTGCTAGCTGTGCCCTTCCAAACACTGGGACTGTTTACTGCAGACACTGGTACTGAAAAAATAAGAACTGCCTGTTCTTCTCTGTAGCAAATCAGATTTTTTTTTTAATATTTTCTCAAATACCTGAGCAGCATGACAAGATGATTCTGGTCAGGGAAAATGCAGCAACATAAGATATTTGATCCAGAAAGTCTTGAATAATGTCTACCAGTATGTGCAGATGTAGAATTTTACTTGGCTGATGGTTTTTCACTGTGTAGTATTGTGCTGACCCCTTCTTCCGATGTTATGCCGTCCTGTAGAGTGAGGAGATGGAACTTGCCGAAGTGTCTGACTTGGAGAACTCCAGCGTCCATAGCTCCTCTGCACCCTCGGATGCCTCAGGAAGGGTAAAGAGGAAGAGAGGGAGACCTGCGGGGAAGAAAAAGAAGAAGAAGAAGAAAGGTAACTGGGAGGTAGAAGTTTAATCACTTGAAGTCCGGACACTTTCCCCCCCTTCGAGTCCGGACACTTTCACCCGCTTCCAGTCCAGGCCAATTTTCAGCTTTCAGCGCTGTCACACTTTGAATGACAATTGTGCGGTCATGCAACACTGTACCCATATGAATTTTTTTGTATTTTTTTGAGACAGATAAAACTTTATTTTGGTGGTATTTATTCACCACTGGCATTTTTATTTTTTTTTTGCTATATAAATGAAAAAGTCCCAAAATTTTGAAAAAAAGTGTTTTTCTTATAAAAGTTTGCAAATAAATAATCATTCTTCATAAATCTTGGCCAAAAAGGATTCAGCTATCTTTTTAGTAAAAAAAAAATAATAACCCAAATTAGTTTATAACCAAAAAGTATAATTTTTCTAAATTTTAATTTTTTTAAATATTTTTATTTATGTGGTTTTTTTTTAACATACTGTCACCCTAGCAGCACAATGGTGACACTACTACTTGTGGAGGGGTGATGAAGATTTTTTTTTAAATTTTTACACTGATTGCTTTTACACCCATAAAGGCTGTAAAAGCAATCATTTCTCCTTCTCTCTGGCTGCATTCCTGCAGCCATTGAGAAATACTGTGTGAGCTGTGATTGGTCACAGCTTGTCACATGGTACAAGGCTGTTGTGAATAGCCTTGTACCATGTGACCTCTGATCATTCACAGATTTCAAAAGTAGTAAGCAATGATGTCAGAAGTGACATCTTGCTTACACCTATTCATGTGATCACTGATTAGCCAATCAGTGATCACATGATTGGGACCTCACACAGAGGTCCCGTACAGTGATCGGTGTTCCGCTGTGTCCTCTGTACACAGCGGGCACCGGATCACGGTGCCGGGCGCTCCCATGGAGCGTGCACAGGCTTAAAATGCGGGCACCGTTTATGAATGGCAACCCGCTCCTGCACTGCTCCCGTCTGGCCGTTTATATACATGGGCCAGACAGGAAGTGGTTAAAGAGAACTTGTCATTTTGTAATAAACACAGTCTGTGAAAGTGCTTGTGTGTGTGCAGTAGGCATTATACTTAGTTCTCCTATGGATGAAGGTCTTACATTTTATTGGAAGTGTCCACATATTGTTACCCTAGGTCTCCTTTTTCACTTTCTGCACGTGGGAGCCAGCCCTGTAAGAGATCCTTATGATGTATTACATGGGCTTCCTGATCATGTGATCTTTGATTGACTCTCACAGTGATTACGTGATCAGGAGCACTCTTACTGGTGCCCAAACAATTATGGTACAGCTGCACTGATGGAGGCACGCAGCTGAGCATTCTTTCAGCCCAAAACAGTGATCCTGGCCGTACACTTACAGTATACTGTATGTGGCTGCAACACATAAGGTCCACCACCATGTTGCCACATTCTGTATATGCATACAGCTGGCCTTAAGGTATTAATCCTTGTTTGTTACTCAGCTAAACTCAGCTGCAAAACTTCCTCTGCTCCCCCCTTTTGACAGTGACTCAATAGCTAAGCTTCCTCTGTATCCTCCTCCCAGTGTGACAGCTCAGCTTACTGTGCACCCCTTCCCAGCTGTGACTCAGCAATTCAGCTTCATTCTCCTGACCTGGCAGCTCAGCTCACCTTGCTCCCCTCCCAGCAGTGACTCAGTAGCTTCAACCTGCTTCTACCTCCGAACGTGGCAGCTCAGCTTCTTTGCTCCCCTCCCAGCAGTGACTCAGTAGTTCAATTATCACTGCTTCTACCTCCGAATGTGGCAGCTCAGTTCCTCTGCTCCCCTCCCAGCATTGACTCAGCAGCTCAGCTCATCCTGCTTCTCCTCCCACCAGTGAATTTGTAGCTCCGCTTCCCCTGCTTTCCCCTCCTGGCAACTAATCTCACTCCCTCTCCCAGCAGTGACTCAGCTTCTCCCCCCCAGCAGTGACTCGGAGCTCAGTTTCCCCCTCCTGGCAGTGACATAAGAGCTCAGCTCACCCTGCTCCCTCCCCCAGCAGTGACTCAGCAGTTCAGCTTCCCCCCCCCCAGCAGTGACTCGGCAGCTCAGCTTCCCCCTCCCAACAGTGACATGGGAGCTGAGCTTACCCTGCTCCCTCCCCAGCAGTGACTAAGCAGTTCAGCTTCCCCCCCAGCAGTGACTCGGCAGCTCAGCTTCCCCCTTCCAACAGTGCCATGGGAGTTGAGCTCACCCTGCTCCCTCCCCCAGCAGTGACTAAGCAGTTCAGCTTCCCCCCCAGCAGTGACTCGGCAGCTCAGCTCACTCTGTTCCCTTTTCATCTCACAGGTGGGCTATGGGTAGGGGGCAGAAACAGTGTCTGGCATCGTAAATTATTTACTGTTTGGACTGCCAATGTTGAAATCTTCCTGCCCTAGTTCCCAGTTCTGCTCCCTCTCCCATTGGACTTTTCAGTGTTCCTGCCCACCTTGGGAGTGGCTCCACTCCTGCTGTTATATCAGCTTAGGGTAGACTGATTTTTTTTTTCATTGAGTAGCTTTTTAATTTGTTTTTATTTTGTACCCCGTTGTGACTCACTCTAGTTGTCGTGGATGAAGTCATCTCTGCTGGGGAGGGCTATGAAACTGACCACCAGGACTACTGCGAGGTCTGCCAGCAGGGGGGTGAGATTATCCTGTGTGATACCTGTCCACGGGCCTATCACCTGGTGTGCCTGGAGCCAGAGCTGGAGCGAGCACCTCAGGGCAAGTGGAGCTGTCCTCATTGTGTAAGTTGTTATTCCATAATTCAATGGCACTTTGTGGTATTTTTTTTTCTTTTTTGGATTCAGGGATGTTTAAATCACAGGGATGGTGCTGACCAATCAGATGCCATTTAGCCTGAACTGTCATCGCTGCAAGGAGAGGAAAGAAAGCAGTGAGGCATTCAGATCTCCCATCTCCTCTCCTACCACTCAGCATGGGATGCCTTCAGGGAGGCTTCCCGTGCCGCTCCTGTATGAAGTCGAGCTATGGCAAGCCTGGGTTCACACAGGAGCAGTGGGGAAACTGCATGCGATTTGGACAGGAACCGCATTCCCGTTCAAAATACATGCTAATCTTTGAGACGCAAATTGCGTCCATTTGAGCAAATTGCACTGCAAAGAATTGGTTAAGGTATCGGGGGTATTTTTACGAGCACTCATGAAAATACTCGATATCGGCAACTATACCGGTATCGATGCATCCCTAAAAAAAAAGTTAAAACAATATCCTAATCATACAGGACAGCAAGTCATAGACCATAAGTTAAATGCCGCTACCTTTTGTGATTGGTCACTGAAAAAATCTTTGTAGGGAACGTCCCCATACACCATAGAACCCCGCCCACTCCATGGGACTTCAGGTTTTTGCTACTGTCCTTAGCTGATGGACATCTCCTGTAAAGAAATTCTTTGACTCTTCTATCAAAATCTAACTACATATTGCGTCAGAGCTCACTATCACTTTCCAGTGCTGTGGCCTTCCTAAACCATCAAGGTGGTACCAGAAGTCAGGTAGCCATGAACGAAGCAAGCCTAATTCTCTCCTAGGCAGACAGCCGTATTTCAATCTTGTCCGCTATCTGCATACCTGGAGTGAAAAACTGGCAAACGGACTCTTTGAGTCACCAATGCCTCCACCCTAAGATCTTCTTGATGCTCTTTCGGAAATGGCGAACACCAAATGTTGATATCATGGCCTCCAGATTCGACAAAAAGCTGGACAGGTTCGTGGGCAGGTTCGTGGGCAGGTTCAGAGATCTCTGGCCTTTGCAGTGGAAGCCCTGCTGGTTCCCTGGTCCAATTTTAGACTGGTGTATTCTTTTCCCCCCCAGTGAAAGTTCTCCCTCGACCACCCCACAATATAGTGGAAGAACGGATTCAGAGGATTCTCATAGCTGCATATAGGCCCAGAAGAACTTGGTAGATGGACACAGACTCCTGAAGGATGAGCCTTAGCCTCTGTCAAACAGGCCGGACTGCCTGTCACAGGGCCCACAGGGATCCACCCTGATTCTCAGCCTCTGCCTTTAACGACATGGATGTTGAAACCCAGGTCCTAAAGGATAATGACATTGCTGTCATTCCTATCTTGCTCAAGGCAAGAAAATCCACCTCTTGTAGGATCTACCTTTACACTTGGAGGGTCTGCTTTGGCTTGTGCAAAAGGAGGAACTCTAACCCCTGAGAGTACTTTGTTCTTCATTTTTTTTTCTTCTTTAGAGTACTAAGAACATCTGGTTCTTAGTACTCTAAAGGAACAAGTTTTGACCTTATCCATTCTGTTCCAAAAACCTTTGACTTTGCACTCTCTTGTCAAGACCATTACAGAAGGAGTTACTTGTGTCAATCCCCACTCTGACCTCCTATGTCATCAGGGGACCTGAATCTGCTACTTTTGTTTCAAAACCACCCCTTGAACTGATTCAGGATATCCCATTGGAAGGTTTCTTGAATAAGGTGGCCTTTCTGGTGGGCATTACCTCTGTCAGGCATGTTGAGTTGATGGCCCTCTTTAGCAAGGAGCCTTTTCTAGTCTTAAACATAGGAACAAAAAATTGATCCTGAGACCCAGACCTGCCTTCCTCCCCAGGTTGTTTTTTCCTTTCACCTTAATAAAAACATTATTCTCCCTTCCCTATGTCCTGCTCCAAAACATGCCAAGAAGATTTTACTTCACTGCCTGGATGTAGTCAGAACAGTTAGGGCCTAAATGGCTGCAACATCTTCCTTCAGAAGTCACTTTTTATCCTTCCTGAAGGCTCCAAGAAAGGACATCCTGCTTCCTCTTCCATCATTGCTAATTAGCTCTGGCCACTCATTTTCTGGGCTTGTGCTGCTTCTCCCTCTCATTCTCTGAGCTCTACTGTACAGTAGACTGCAAAAGGCTGATACCAAGTCAAAATTAGGTACTGCTGACTCCTAGACCACTTGCAATTAAAAAAAAAAAACAATTACTAATGAATATAGAGCTGCATTAATTTGTGCCTTTTATTTTTGGAGTTCAGCTACCAGGTAGAATAAAGACTTTGTTCATTTTGTGTTTTTTTATTCTTGACTTTTGGTCGGCAGGAGAAAGAAGGAATCCAGTGGGAGGCCAAAGATCTGGAAGAGGAGGAGATGGAAGAGCGTCGACGGGACAGACGAGAGGAGGAGGATGACCACATGGAGTTCTGCCGTGTGTGCAAAGATGGTGGAGAACTGTTATGCTGTGATGCCTGTGTGTCCTCCTATCACATCCATTGCCTAAATCCCCCTCTGCCCGACATCCCGCACGGAGAGTGGCTGTGCCCACGGTGTACGGTGAGAAATGTGCATCCTCAAAAAGTTGAAACTGAACCCAGGATAGACATAACATAACATGTGCAGTATAATTGTAACTGTTTAAAGTATTTCTGAACCTAAAAACAAAAATGTAATAATTAAGACTGCAAAAGGTTGAATTCAGGCAATTCTGCTGTTTGCATTTTAAAATATGCATTTTATCTGCTTCTGTGCCACCCTATAGGAGAAATACTGCTACAGGGCGGCACGTGATTTTGCAGTTTCTTGTAGGGGGCGTGCGCCCTACCCGCACCGCCATTCATGGCCTCGGTTGTCAATCAACGGGTCCCAGCCGGTGATTCCCCGCCAGCACCCGGCGATCTCCTAGATTACCGAAGTGGGATAGACCTGTGTATAAACAACACAGATCTCTCCCCTGTCAGCTCCTGCACACTGCTTTGTAAAGCTCTGCCATGCAGAACCATACAAACCAGTGTGCTTACAGTGGAAAACACTCAGCACACTGAAACAGCACACAATTACCCCTTTGATTGCCTCACATGTTAACCCCTTCCTGCCAAGTGCTATTAGTACAGTGTTAGTGCTTTTTATTAGCACTGATCACTGTATTAGTGTCACTGGGGATGTCAGTGACACCAAGTCAGTTCCCCCCAGTGTCAGAATGCCGCAGTCCTGCTATAACTTGCTAATTGCCGCCATTACTAGTAAGAAAAAAAAATTCAAGTATATATACCGCCATTTGTAAACGCTATAACTTTCGCATAAACCAATTAATTTACACATATAGGGAGATATTTTAGCAAAGACATGGAGCAGAATACATTTTGTCCTAAATTTATGACCAAATTTGATTTTTAAAATTTTCTTTACTGGATATGTTTTATAGCAAAAAGTAAAAAAATATTTTTTTCTCAAAATTGTCAGTATTTTTGTGTTTATAGCGCAAAAAATAAAAACCGCACAGGTGATAAAATACCACGGAAAGAAAGCTCTATTTGTGGGAAAAAAAGGATGTAAATTTCATTTGGGTGCGGTGCTGCATGACCGCGCAATTGTCAGTTAAAATAACGCAGCTCTGTAACGCAAAAAATGGCCTGGTCAGGAAGGGGGGGGGGGGGGATCCTCTGGAGGGCAAGGGGTAAAAAAAAAAAAAATAGAAAATGGAACTACAGTGCATATGAGTACCACAAACCAAAAAAGCAATTTAATTCATTTGTATTATTTAAAGCACACTCACCCATTCTTCAGTGTCTCCATGCTTTCTTATTTTGTTGAGAAATTACTTGTGTGTGAAAAACACCCCTTATCATTTCCGGTTGTGGCCATCTTGAGTAAGGGCAGATGATTCATGCAGCATTTACTTCTTGGAATCCATCTGCCCTTAGCTCAGGCGTGTAGGAAGGAGGGTGTGCTTAGCTGAGAAAACCCCTCCTCCCCTGAAGCCTCTTGGGATGTATGGGATCATTTCTTGATACCAGGAAGTAACTGCAGAAATGTAAAACAAAACTGCTTAAAACAAGTAAATATGACATTTTTCTTCACTGTTACTAATGATAGCAGCTTAAGGATTTAAAAGTGAGTTAATTTAGAGAGCAAAGTTTTGCTTTAATATTTGTTCGATAAGTGCAAAAAAAAGAGAAAAGGTTGATCCTCCCAGAAATCTAGTGATTTCATAACATTCTGTGGCGAAATGACAAAACAATTATTATACAGGATTTATATGGCGCCGACAGTTTGCTCAGCGCTTCACAAAATGAAGGCAGACAGTACAGTTACAATACAATTTGGTACAAGAGGAAACAGAGGGCCCGGCTCCTCAGAGCTTACAATCTAGGAGACAATGCCTCTGATGCTGCGAAATCCCAAGCAGTGTCATCAGTCCTGCCAAGTTCACCTCTGTAAACTACAGGATCAGGCTTCTCCCCCACCATGATATGATGATGAAGATGAAGCTGTGCCTAGTTCAAATTGAGAAGCCAGCAGCTTAGGTGACAATGTTGCTCCTCAATAATTATGGTGCAGTGAATAGGCGTGGTCACCTTAGGACAGGAAGTGTGTTACTGGCAGGATCGCCAGGTGAAAATACAGAAAAAAAGGGCTAAAAAAGAAAACCAGTGCAGCCACCACATCTAAGGACCTGTCAGCATATTATGTTATTGTTTTTAGGTTCATATTATACTGTTATCTATTGAAGAATCTTTCAAGAAGCTTTCAGCCTTCTCATGAAGTGTATGCAGGATGTATAATGTGTCATACCCATTTGTAACAAAGGTTTCCTTCGTGTCTGCAGTGCCCACGGTTGAAAGGGAAGGTTCAGAAAATACTACACTGGCGTTGGGGTGTTCCCCCGGAAGGAATTCAGCCACCCCAGGAACCCAATCCACCTCTAGATCAGGAACAGCCCATAATCCTGCAAGGCAGGTCCGAGAGAGAATTCTTTGTGAAATGGCACGGCATGTCATATTGGCACTGTAGCTGGATCACTGAACTGCAGGTGTGTATGATTCGTGGTTCCAGAGGCCTCAAACCGAGTGGTGGTGTTCATCTAGATTGCAGGAGTCGGTCAGACCAGTGCAGCAGGAGGTTCCAGAGGCCTCAAACCGAGTGGTGGTGTTCATCTAGATTTCAGGAGTCGGTCAGACCAGTGCAGCAGGAGGCTGACACTGTGTAACAGCAAATCAACAAGTCATTTCATTTTTGTGGTATTAAGGGAGCAATGTCACATATATGGTGGGAATGTCCCAAGATACAGGTATATTGGGAGGATATAATTCACTTAACCACTTCCCGTCCGGCCGCTGTATATAAACGCCCGGACGGTGACAGTGCAGGGGCGGGTTGCCGTTCATAAACTGTGCCCGCCATTTTGGATTGTGCCCGCTCCCTGGGAGTGCGCAGCACCGCGATCCGGTGCCCGTTGTGTCCGGAGGACACAGCGGAACACCGATTGCTGTATGGGACCTCTGTGTGTGGTCCCCTTCATGTGATCACTGATTGGCCAATCAGTGATCAAATGAATAGGTGTAAGCAAAATGGCACTTCTGACATCATTGCTTACTACGTGTAAAATCTGTGAATGATCACAGAGATCACATGGTACAGGGCTATTCACAACAGCCTAGTACCATGTGACAAGCTGTGACCAATCACAGCTCACTCAGTACTTCTCAATGACTGCAAGAATGCAGCCAGAGAGAAAGAGAAATGATTGCTTTTACAGTCTTTATGGGTGTAAAAGCAATCAGTGTAAAAAAAAAATCTTCATCACCCCCCGCAAGTAGTACAGTGTCACTATGGTGACACTGTACTGCTAGGGTGACAGTATGTAAAAAAAAAAAACAATAATATAAAAGAAAAAAATAAAAATGTTTTTTTAAAAAATTATAATTTTTGGTTATAAACTAATTTGGGTTATTTTTTTTACTAAAAAGATAACTGAATACATTTTGGCCAAGATTTATGATGAAAGATTATTTATTTGCAAATGTTTATAAGAAAAACACTTTTTTTTCAAAATTTTTGGACTTTTTCATTTATACAGCAAAAAAAAATCCCAGTGGTGAATAGATGCCACCAAAATAAAGTTTTATCTGTCTCAAAAAAATGCTAAAAAATTCATATGGGTACAGTGTTGCATGACCGCTCAATTGTCATTTAAAGTGTGATAGCACTGAAAGCTGAAATTTGGCCTGGGCAGGAAGGGGTGAAAGTGTCCGGACTGGAAGTGGTTAATACAAGAGATTTTGGGGACTATTATCTTGAAAGATCCGGGCACATGTTTTTTCCATATAACTGAGGTTACTGTAGAAAAATAAAAAAAAATCTGATGATAGTCCACCTAATAAACACAGCAAAGGGATTGATACCCAAATACTGGCAGGAGCAGGAAGTACCGAAAATAAAAGATTGGATAAAAAGGGTAAATTATAGTTATAGGATGGAGGAACTGTATCATGTTGAAGGCAGATTGGAGAGATCTAAAAAAAATGGGAAAAGTGGGATGGGTTTAAAGATCAAACAAACATGCTGAATTGGTTGGATTAGAGAATGATGAAAAGAGAGGTCATGCATAAAAAGAAGAAAAGGAAAAAAAGGTGAAAGGAAAGAGGGGAAAGGGGAAGAAAAGAGAGAAAAAAGAAAAAGATGGGAAATTGGAGGTAGGAAGATAGGGAAGAAGAGAGGGAGATCCTGAGATTAAGGCTCCATGTAGACGGAACACTTCTGAACGATGGAAACTGACTACTGGAATACGTAGGTTAAAAAAATGTCTGTTTAGCCACATTTGCACACCGTGTTTATGAGCGTTTGCGTTTAGAAGCGTTTTTAAAGATAACCTCAGGAGACCTTCCAAAATGCCCAGAATGCACTGAAAAACAGTAAAAAATTAACTATTTCAGACATTTTGAGAGAAATAGAGAAAGCAGAAGCAGAGAGAGCAGTATGTGTTGAGATTAGCTGTCTCTTTTTTTGTGGCGTTTGGATGTATTCCGGCTCATTTCTGTGCAGAAATTATTGCAGCCGTGTCTAACATATTTTCTTTCATGCGAAACCTCAAAGTACGGTGTACCGGGTCCATTTGAGTACCGGGAAAACGCTTTGCATGCATTTTTCATGGTGAAAAAAGGCTCTGGACAGCATCTGGAAATGGAAGAGTTAAAAAAAAATTCCAAACGCTTATAAACGCGGTTAGCTGCATTTACAAGCGTTTGAAATGTTGATAAAATCTACTCCTTTACGCAAGTTTGGGACGTTTAAAAAAAAAATGACTGTAAGCTCAACTGCCTTTAAACGACGATGTGTACACGGACACATAGGAAAACATTGGGGAGAGTTCAGGGGCGGGCTGCTGACAAAAACGCAGAAAAGCTCCTAAACGTCAGTTTATCAGCTGCAGTGTACATGGAGTCTAATAGAGGAAGGGAAGGAACTGGGAAAAATAGGGGTAGAAATGGGTGGGTGGGTAGGTACGATTAGGATTGGGTAGGGGAACTTTGGGTTCAATGAGAAAAGGGAAAAGTTTTTCTTTGTTTTGTTGAATGATTTGATCATTGAATTTTGTAATATTGAGATATTGAAACTAATAAAAACGTAATAAAAATTTAAAAAGAGAGAAAAGGGGAAAGAAAAAAAAAGAAACAAAAAACAAGTAATTTCATTTTTAAAGTGGACCTTGAAAGAAAGTGCAAAATGTACCTCTTTTGTAGCACCTTTCCACATGATATAACACTAAGTGAAAGAAAAAGAAAAACAGGTTGGAAGGAAAAAAAAAAAAAGTTCCTTATGTTGTGTCAGGTCAGCTTGCCTGGGGGGGTGACATCACTGGGCCTGCTTTTTGGGATCCTTGGATAGCTACAGAGGCTAAAACTGGCCATACACTGTTAGTTTTTTTTTTTTGTTCAGCTGGAGATGGATGGAGGAACCCCCAGCCAAGACATTGGGGTTCATTTACTAAAGCCAAATAGTCTGTGCACTGCAAGTGCAGTTGTGCAGATCTGAGGGGAAGCTCTGCTGATTTCTATCATCCAATCATGTGCAAGCAAAAATGCTGTTTTTTGTTGTCCTTGCATGTGATTGGGTATTCTCTGCAAAGTGAAGCTTTACCTCATTTACTAAGCTCTGGATCAGCTGCAGTTCCCGTGCACAGTAGATTTGCCTTTAGTAAATCAACCCCATTGGATTCTGGTAGCAGCTCCCAGTGCTGTCAGAATACATTGATCAGTGGCTGCAGCCAGTAGCGTGTTTATGTTTTGCGCTGTCCTACGCAACACAAAAAAATCTGCCGCCCCCCACCACCCTTATGCCTCGTGCAAACTATAAGAAAATCGTACGAAAATTTTCGTATAAGGACCGATCGTCCGATCATCGGATCGTTAGTATGCAGCTTTTGAGAGTCGATCACGACAATTCGTACGACAATATCCGAAGGGACAAGCGCAAACATTTTTCTCGTACGATACCAGATCGTACGATTTTCGTTTAATCAGTAAAGTAGTCGTCTGAAAATACAATACAAATACAACGCAATACATGACATCACTTTCGAAATTCTTTGCTTTCATAGGAGAATTTTCGTATCTTTAGTAACGTTTTCACTTTCGATGTGAGACTAGCAGGCGAAAAAAAACCGGCCGATCGTTCGTCCGATATTCTCATTGTGTGTACGGGGCATAAGTGTTATATGTCGGTAATAGTTTACTTGTTTCCTTACAACGGACAAAAGTAGCATTTGATCCTAAGAAAAAAAAATAGCTGTAAAGCATTCCATCATGAGAGCCAACATTCACCAATAGATAAAATATCCTGACACTATAAGCCAAGAAGATTCAACCAACGGGGGAAATATTGAGGGAGACTTTTGTACGGAGTACAGTCTGTGGGCATTCCTGTGCAAAAGGCTGAAGGAATCTCCAGCTGTAGTGTGAAGAGAAACACTTAGCAATTGTATTATTACAACCTCGAAATGTGACAGCTTTCTCCTGGTTGTTAGGAAGCCAGCACCTGCCAGCGTCCTAACAACCAGTAACTCATCCCTCTCTGTCACATTCAGCTGTCATCCAGGGATTCCTGACTGACTTGTGCATTTAGGCAAAGCAAAGCATGATTCAAAATTCATACCAGGCTCTTTAGGTCTGCTTTGGATTTTATAGAGAACGTCATGAAAAAAGGAACAAAAATAATGGCATGGGATCCCCCTCAAATTCCATACCTGACCCTTCCAGTTTGGAATGGACTTTAACCCCCCTGGCGGTATTCCCGAGTGTAGCTCGGGGTAAAGTTTCAGCACCACAAGCCGTAACCCCGAGCTACACTCGGGAATACACTGCAGCGTTGCTCCGGGATCCCTTCTGCACTTACCTTGTCCTTCGCTCCCGCGATGTCCCCCCTGCAGCATCCCCGGCCATGTCCTCCGGCCAGTGCCAGCATCTGCCTTCCGGGTTCCGTTCCCTGCGACGTCGGGATGTACGGGGGATGGAACGGCGGGAAATTTGAAAATGACAAAAAGTGACATTCACTAAAATCACTAAAATCACATAGTATAACATTCCTGTATCAAACCATTTCACATACATTTTGTCCCGAGTGCTTTGTCCGGCGCCCTGCCTGCATTTTTAATGTTCTTTCTGCCTGGAAACTGAGAAACGTCCATGGCGTCCAAAAAGCGTCCCTTTAGGTCAAAAGCGGTTTTAGACCGGCTAGAGAACAGCGATAGTAAATGAGAACCACTTGCAGAATTGAGTGATAATGATTCGTGGGGGAAATTCCTCATCAGACACTGAAAACGATTCTGCGACTGAGCTCAGCGATGTGCGAACTTGGCGCTCTATTTCACATTTCAGTGTTTTTGGTTTGATTACATTATTGGATTACATTTCTTCTTATTTTTATGATTATTTATTATATTATAATTTATGATTTAGTGTCCCAAAGTTTATCATACCCGGGATGTTTACTAGACTCTCGTTGGGACAGATTTCAGTGAGTTATTCCTAAGAATTACAGGCCTACAATAAAACAAATATGTATTTCCATGCTAAAAAATGTTCCGCTTTGAGCACAGAAATACTGATATAATCAGACCGTTAGGGAGGTTAAAGTGATAATAAAAGCACCTTTTTTTTTTTTTAATAAAAAAAAAGATTCTACTTACATGCTCTGTGCAACGATATTGCACAGAAAGGTTGCATACCTCCTTTTTCTGGCAGTCCCTGCTGGCGCTATCTGCTCTTTAGTCCTTTGAGTACGACCTGTAGCAAGCTGGATGCTAAGGAGGCACCCATGCAAGCACGCTTCCACTGGGTCCTGCACTAGATTGTGTGCATCCATAGATACACACAGCACCAGTAAGCCACACCCCCACTTGCTCCTTACAGGAGTTTGACTGACGGCCGCTATGGCTCCGCTGCCGTCAGTTTCTCCTGTGAAAGCAGGACGTGAGGGGAGCAGTACTGGAGCTGGAAACGGCCAGTGTTTTTGAAATGGGGGTAGGACAGGTAGTAGGGCGGTTTTTACCTTAATGCACAAAATGCATTAAGGTAATAAAAACCTTTAGACTTTAAAACCATTTCAAAGGGGGAACCTCACTCAAAAAGCAAGGAAAAAAAAAGTGAGGTTCCCCCTTTCCATAATTTATTCCAGACCTTTATCTCAGCATGCAATTTGGGTGGCCAGAAAAGGGGGGAGCAGGTGAATGTGCATCACCACCCTGAATCATACCACATGCCCTCAATTTGGTGGTGGTACCATGCCAGGGGCATTGCAAAGCACTTCATGTTGATGATGACAAGTGCCTGTTCCCCACAATCTTGGCCTGGTGATTGTTGGGGTTTGCAGGTGGGGGGCTTATAATCTGGAAGCTCTACTTACAAGTAAGGGCCCCCAGACCCCCCTCCCCACATCATCATGTAAGGGGTACATAGTAAAGCTACTCATTCTCAACATTCACAAATATTCTGTAGTGGTGAACCATTCAGGTCCATGCATTTTCGTTGGGAATGTTTCTAAAAGCCATATTGTTTGTTTTATAAAAGGACCCTTGTATGCATAGATCACTTTTTGTTCTCCTTCAACATTTCTTCCAGCTGGAGATCTTTCACATGGTTATGTACCGCAACTTCCAGAGGAAGAATGACATGGACGAGCCGCCGCCTTTTGACTATGGCTCAGGAGAAGATGAGGGCAAAAGTGAGAAGAGCAAGGATGCTGAATACTCCGATATGGAGGAGCGGTTTTACCGCTACGGCATTAAACCCGAGTGGATGTCCTTACAGAGGATTATCAATCACAGGTGAGGGATTAAGAGGCCAAATTGTGAAGCAGGGATGTAATTTCAGTCTGGCATTGGCTGTCTGTCTTGAAGCTGTAGGGCACATGTAAACCCCTATTCAATCAGAGCAACACACCCTAAAATAATATGATAGCGCTCTAAATAGTTGCGGCTAAAACACTATTAGTGACTTCACAACACCTGTACCAAAATGAATACCAATAAATTGTAGCGCAGCAGACTAATAGCTCATATAAAAATAAATAATAAACAATTATTAAAAACATAAAAATTGCTGCTCTGCCTCTACTGGAAAAATAATAAATAAATAAATAAACTCCCCTACTACATGTTACTACCCCCCACCTCACCCCCTCGGTCTCCGCCCGAATCACACACCTACTGAGCGACATATCAGACTGGATGTCGCTCCACTTCCTTAAACTGAACCTCTCCAAAACTGAGTTTCTTGTCTTCCCCCCAGCCCAGACACCACCCCCCATTGACTTCTCTGTCACATCCAACAACGCCACCATCAAACCCGCCCCGCAGGCCAGAGTACTTGGTGTCATTCTGGACTCCAATCTATCCTTCCAGCCCCAAGTCCAATCTTTAACACGCTCGTGCAGACTCCACCTCCGCAACATCGTTCCTAACCCCAGAAACCACTAAACAGCTCATCTACTCCCTCATCATATCACGACTCAACTACTGCAACTCCCTCCTCACTGGCCTGCCTCGCCGCTGGCTATCCCCGCTTCAGACGATCCTGAATACGGCTGCCAGACTCATTCACCTTTCCAACCGCTCCTTTTCCGCCACCCCCCTCTGCCAATCCCTCCACTGGCTTCCGATTGCGCAACGGATCAAATTCAAAATCCTAACACTGACATACAAAGCTGTCCACCATACTGCCCCGAACTACATCACTGACCTAATATCCAAGTACCGCCCAACATGTACACTCCGCTCCTCACAAGACCTCCTTCTCTCTAGTTCCCTGGTCTCCTCCTCCCATGCCCGCCTCCAGGACTTCTCCAGGGTGTCACCCATCCTCTGGAACTCCCTGCCCCAACCCATCAGATTATCACATACTCTCCTCTCCTTTAGGCGCACCCTGAAAACCCTTCAGGGAAGCCTACCCCACCCCCTGCTAACTTGCCGATCTCCTCCACTCTTCCTACCACCCCATCCCCCACAGCTATCTCCTCCTGTGCCACCATCCCCTCCCTCCTAGATTGTAAGCTCGAAAGAGCAGGGCCCTCAATCCCCTCATGTTTTGCATTGTATTGGTATTGTTCTGTCACATGTTCTGTCCCCCTTTGTAATGTACAGCGCTGAGCGAACTATTGGCGCTTTATAAATACTGTATAATAATAATAATAATATAGGGTCCCCACAAATGTGCATACACTACAATGCCCTATGGGCTGACAAATATATCCCTCCTGCCCAGTGACTAAATAGGGAACCAATATATATATATATACTCATTGTGCTCAAACACCAATTGTGCTATAAAATAAATAATAGCAAATATACAATACCATCAAACTATATGTACAATGAACTTATATGCAAACGACAATAAGTATGTATATTAAAATCTCAATCAATGTGCAAACATATAAAAGTTCCAATGTGGAAAGAAATTCCCATCCGCATCCAATGTGAATACTAGGTGATACAATAGTTAATCTTCTTATCCATAGCAATCCTCTGTGCGAAGTGCTCCTCCTCCAGAGCCCCACTCACTACAAATAATTGACCACCTTGGAGGGTAGGTCAAATAGGGCATTAGGTGTTGCAGCTCTCTCCTGCAGTAAGTTGGCCGTCTGTGTGATCTCGATACCTCTATACGCTAGTAACAAACTCCATATGTGAAAACACCTCCAGATCAGTCGCTTGTAAAAACTCCTCCAGTACATCCATAGTACTCCTCCACCACCGTAAAAACATCAAATGGAAACTTCCATAGCATAAAACCATAATTTATTAGGTAAAAAACACTTAAAATTGCACTTACATAAAAAACATGTGTATGGCACTTTAAATCCCAGCACAAAGCAATTCCTTCTCAAAGGACAGGTGTAGCGCTATCAGGCCCCACCCTACGCGTTCCGTCGTATGACGTCATCAGGAGGTGGAAGGAGCTGAGACGTTTTAAACTGATGACCATCTGGGAGAACGGGGTGGTGAACCATGTAACGAAATTCTACATTATATGCTGACTTGTTTCTTACATTTTGTAAGTGTGTTTAATCTGGGTGCTGATAAATTGTTTTATAAATGGAGAGCACTATGGTTCCACTTTCCTGTTTTCCATAATACATATTATATTTGAACGTCAGCTGGAGGAGTGTATACTGTGGCGGTGCTGGGAGAACAGCTGGAGGAAGACTACAGGGGGTGTACACAAGTCTGTCCACATGTTGAGCGCATAATTAGCTATTGAGATCATAAAGTGAGGCGAGCAGGTTTTTCACCTAATGGTGGTGGCACTGAAAAAAAGAGAGAAGATTTACTTTATACGCATTGCACAGTGGTGTTGTAAGAGACTTTTTCATGGAACTTTAATTATTGTTTATTTTTTATTTTTATATGAGATATTAGTCTGTTGCGCTACACTTTATTGTTATTCAACTAGGGCACATGTGTCGAGCATGAGGCCCGTGGGCCAAATCCAGCCCACCAGGCCATTTCATGTTGCCCTCCGACCTCCCCTTCAGCTGCAGCACCCCCCTAGTCTCTGCCTCCACCTTGACTAAACTCCAGACCAGGGGCGGACTGACCATTGGGGAACTCGGGCAATGCCCGAGGGCCCCGGGGTCAGTAGCGGGCCCCATGAGATGTCCCTGGTACCTTTCATAGGCTTTTTTGGGTGTGCTTTGAGTGTGGGCGAGGACACAGGGGCCCCATGATCCCCCATTGCCCGGGGGCCACATGAGTTGTCAGTCCGCCCTTTCTCCAGACCATACACACATCGGAAATGATCAGACACAACAAGCAAATTGATAGTAAAAAGCTGAAAAAAAAAATTAATTGTCGTGTCTGTGGTAGTCTCTGGTATTTGCAGTTTGATAATGAGGTATGCAGTTGGTTTAGAATTTTCACTCCACTTTTGTTTTAGAGACTTTTTTCTTTTTAACATGGATGAACCCTTGAAATAATTTGCAGGTCTCAGTGGTAATCATTGAGAAGAATGCTCCTTACATTGGTGATCAGTGGAAAGAATGTTCCTTACGTTTGTGGTCAGGGTAAAGAACAGTTCCGTGCATATGTGAATGGTGGGAGGATTGCTCCTTACATTGGTGGTATGTGGGAGGATTGCTCCTTACATTGGTGGTTAGTGGAAAGAATAATCCTTACATTGGTGATCAGTGGGATGAATGCTCCTTACATTGGAGGTCTGTAGGGAGAATGCCCCTTACATTGGGGGTCAGTGGGATGAATGCTCCTTACATTGGAGGTCTGTAGGGAGAATGCCCCTTACATTGGTGATCAGTGGGATGAATGCTCCTTACATTGGGGGTCATTGAGAAGAATGCCCCTTACATTGGTGGTCATTGAGAAGAATGCCCCTTACATTGGTGGTCAGTGGGAAGAATGCCCCTTACATTGGTGATCAGTGGGAGGAATGTTCCTTACATTGGTGATCAGTGTGAAGAATGCCCCTTACATTGGGGGTCAGTTGACAGAATGTTCCTTACATTGGTGATCAGTGGGAAGAATGTTCCTTACATTGGTGATCAGTGGGAAGAATGTTCCTTACATTGGTGATCAGTGGGAAGAATGCTCCTTACATTGGTGATCAGTGGGAAGAATACTCTTTACATTGATGGTCAGTAGGAAGAATGCTCCTTACATTGATGGTCAGTAGGAAGAATGCTCCTTACATTGATGGTCAGTAGGAAGAATGCTCCTTACATTGATGGTCAGTAGGAAGAATGCTCCTTACATTGGTGGTCAGTGGGAAGAATGCTCTTTACATTGGTGATCAGTGGGAAGAATGCTCCTTACATTGGTGATCAGTGGGAAGAATGCTCCTTACATTGGTGATCAGTGGGATGAATGCTCTTTACATTGGTGATCAGTGGGAAGAATGCTCCTTACATTGGTGATCAGTGGGATGAATGCTCTTTACATTGGTGATCAGTGGGAAGAATGTTCCTTACATTGGTGGTCAGTGGGAAGAATGTCCCTTACATTGGTGATCAGTGGGAAGAAGGCTCCTTACATTGGTGATCAGTGGGAAGAATGCCCCTTACATTGGAGGTCAGTGGGAAGAATGCTCCTTACATTGGTGATCAGTGGGAAGAATGCCCCTTACATTGGTGATCAGTGGGAAGAAGGCTCCTTACATTGGTGATCAGTGGGAAGAATGCCCCTTACATTGGTGATCAGTGAAAAGAATGCTTCGTACTTATGTGGTCAGTGAAGAGAATGCTTCGTATTTATGTGGTCAGGGAGAAGAATGCTCCTTATGTACGTGATCGGTGGGAAGAATATGTGGTGAGTGAGAGAAGGCCTGCCTCTATAGACAGCTGAAAAGATCATTAGTGTCAATGATCATTTATCTGAGAGACAGAAATTGCTCATTGCTCAAGGAACACCTAGCAATCTCTGGAGGAACCCTGGTTGAGAAAGGCCGGTCTAGAGCAACTTTTTAGGGACAATCAGACCATGTCACATTGATGTCTTTGGTGTCTGTCTTTGTTTTGTAGCGCGGACAAGAGAGGGAATTATCGCTATCTGGTGAAATGGAGGGATCTGACCTATGACCAGTCTACGTGGGAGGAGGACAACATGAAACTGCCAGACTGCAACTATCACAAGCGGATCTACTGGCAACACAGGTACCAGTCATTTGTAAGAACGTCACAGCTGTATTTCCGATACTAGGGGCTTGTGGGAAAGATGCTTATTCCTTTACAGGATAGTCCCGGTTGTGGCCTTCTGTTAGCTGAAAAATGTCGTGACATCTGAGTAATGATGGTTTATATGGAGTGGTGAAGGTTAAACATTAATACTCCTTGATAAAAATATTTTTGTACTTGTAAATCTAACTAAAAAAAAAATATAGAAGACTATTCTTCTCTGTTGATGCTTACCTTATTCCTGGATCATCCATTAACCTGCCCTCTATCTTTCAGAGAACAGGTTATGGGAGAGAGTGCCCTCTGCCCCCCTCAGTTCAAGATGAACCTCAAGGACTCCTTCATGCACGTTGTGCCCAGCTCCCCCACCAGCGATGTAAGTATATTTCCTGACAAAACACTGAAGGCGCCAATTGTAAAGCAGCTGTATCGTATTACCATGGCTATACCTGCTTTAAAAGATTGCAGGTTTCTAAAGCGCAACAATTTGCTTGGAAATGCAGAAGCGAGAAAAGCAATTTTCAAATGAGTAGGAGAACAAAAAGACCTAGGAGGAGTCACATGAGTGGCCTCTCCTCCAGTCATGGAGTTCTTGTTGTGAGTGTGACTACGCAGGATTCACACTGTGTCCTGCATTTTATGAATGCAATGAAAAATACTCTTCTTCAGAAGAGAACAGTAGTTCTCTGCCTCCTAGATTGTAAGCTCGAAAGAGCAGGGCCCTCGAACCCCTCATGTAGTGTATTGTTACTGTCCTGTCTCATGTTATGTCCTCCTTGCTACTGTACAGCGCTGAGCATACCCTTTGGCGCTATATAAATACTGTATAATAATAATAATCTCTAAATTGGCCCCAAAGCACAGAGCTCTGATGTCAACCCAACAGAACACCTTTGGGATGAATTGAGAGCCAGGCCTCCTCTAACATCTCTACTTGACTTCACAAGTGCTCTTTTGGCCGAATGGCCACAAATTCCCACACACACACACACACACACACTCCAAAATCTTGAGAAAAGCCTTCCTAGAAAGAAGAGGGGAGCTTGTTATAGCCACAAAAAGTGGGAACAGCTCTATAATAAAGATTTAGAATGAGATATCCAACATAGATGACTTGAATTTCATCTGGTTCTTTCTGAATCGTCTAAAATTGAAGCTGTAGGGGGGCCCTGCATGCACACCTGGCTCGAACAAAAGTCAATTTAAAAATTGGCTGAAGCAGGATGGAAATGTGAACAGTGGTTGCAATGAAGACATTGAATTTATTTCGGGTACTTATATAGGGCAGTCAATTTACGCAGCGTTTTACATATATATTGTACATTCACATCAGTCCCTAACCCTCAAGGGGCGTACAATCTAAGGTCCCTAACCCTCAAGGGGCGTACAATCTAAGGTCCCTAACCCTCAAGGGGTGTACAATCTAAGGTCCCTAACCCTCAAGGGGCGTACAATCTAAGGTCCCTAACCCTCAAGGGCTGTACAATCTAAGGTCCCTAACCCTCAAGGGGTGTACAATCTAAGGTCCCTAACCCTCAAGGGGTGTACAATCTAAGGTCCCTAACCCTCAAGGGGCGTACAATCTAAGGTCCCTAACCCTCAAGGGGCGTACAATCTAAGGTCCCTAACCCTCAAGGGGCGTACAATCTAAGGTCCCTAACCCTCAAGGGGCGTACAATCTAAGGTCCCTAACTTACATTCATATATACACATACTAGGGACAATTTAGACAGGAGCCAATTAACCTACCAGCATGTCTTTGGAGTGTAGGAGGAAACCCACGCAGGCACAGGGAGAACATACAAACTCCAGGCAGGTGTTGCCGTAGTTGGGATTTGAACCAATAAACCTAATACTACCAGGCAGAAGTGCTAACCATTTAGCCACTGAATTAAATAGTTGGCAGTGCAGATTTTTCTATCCACACTGTTTAGTGTGGCTGGGGGAATCACTTGATTTCTTTTGTTCAGCTTGCAAGCTGAGCCATGTATGGGTAGCCTTATGCAGCCCATACATTATTTCATTTTCTTTCCTTCCACCATAGGTGGAAGGAAAGAAAATCATTTGATTCTCCCATCAACATAATGATTACTGGTAGTGGCTATAGCCATCCACAGTAATCGTATGTAAAATATCTGACATGCTGATTGTACCCAAGTCGATCGATGAATCAACTTAGGTACAATCAACCTGCCTATACATTGATCAAATCCCAGCCGGTGGAGGCCGTGTGATGCTTTGGGAAATGTTCTGCTGGAAAACCTTGGGTCCTGTCATTCGTGTGGATGTTACTTTGACACGTACCACCTACATAAACATTGGTGCTGACCAAGTACACCCCTTGATGGAAATGGTATTCCCTTATGGCAATGACCTCTTTCATCAGGATAATGCTCCCTGCCACACTAAAAATGGATCAAGAATGGTTTGAGGAATACAACAACGAGTTCAAGGTGTTTACTTGGCCTCCAAATTCTCCAGATATCAATCTAATCAAGCATCTGTGGGATGTGCGGGAAAAACAGGTCTGATCCATGGAGGCCTCACCTTACAATTTGCAAGACTTAAAGGATCTGCTAATAATGGTTGGTGCCAGATAGCACAGGATACCTACAGCGGTCTAGTGACACCCATGCCTCGATGGGTCAAGGCTGTTTTGGTGGCATTTGGGGCTGTTTTGTGTCAATTGGGGCTATTTTGGTGGCAAAAAGGGGACCTACTCAACATTAGGTGGGTGGTTACGAAGTTATGGCTGCTCAGTGTATTTCAAGCGTTCGTCCTGAGTAAAGAGGCTGAGAAAGGCTTATTTATATACTACACCTTCAACTGCTGTATCGCCAATATCACCTTTATTATTATTATCATTATTACAGGTACTTGTATAGCGCCGTCAATTTACGCAGCACTTTACATATATATATTGTACATTCACATCAGTCCCTAACCCTCAAGGGGCGTACAATCTAAGGTCCCTAACCCTCAAGGGGTGTACAATCTAAGGTCCCTAACCCTCAAGGGACGTACAATCTAAGGTCCCTAACCCTCAAGGGGTGTACAATCTAAGGTCCCTAACCCTCAAGGGGTGTACAATCTAAGGTCCCTAACCCTCAAGGGGTGTACAATCTAAGGTCCCTAACCCTCAAGGGGCGTACAATCTAAGGTTCTTTAAGCAAAGAACAGCATGCCAGTTTGTTACCAACATACTACATCTGAAGAAATGAATCCAAATGATTGAACGTCTGCTGTTCTGCTCCATGCTAGCTTACCAACAAAGCATTAATGTGCAACAAGTAAGGGGTGTAATGTCTCTAATGATTCTTTACACAGCCCACGGTGAAATATGAAGCTCAGCCGCAGTTTGTGACCGCCACGGGAGGAACCCTGCATATGTACCAGCTGGAGGGGCTGAACTGGCTGCGCTTCTCCTGGGCCCAGGGCACAGATACCATCCTGGCAGATGAGATGGGTCTAGGGAAGACCATACAGACCATCGTGTTCCTGTATTCCCTGTATAAAGAGGTAAGTCAACAGCAGGCTGGTGACAGAAATGTGCAAATATGGATGGAGAAGATATGTGGTTTTAGAGTATATCTTGAACCAATCTTATTTTGGGCGGAGTAGTGAAGGGTTTGAAACATAGAGGAATATTGGCAGAAAAGACCAAGTGGTCCATCACGTTTAACTCCCCCCCCCCATTTTTTACCATATTATCTGAGTGTAGATCTCTGTTTTTTTCCCGATAATGTGAAGCACAAAACAAACTAAAAGTGCACCAACCTTGCGCATTACCTCAGTAAACCAAAATGTATTAGTCACAGAATAATACTCACAAACAATGAAGTATATCAAGCATGTAAGTCCACAATGGGACTAAGGATAAAAGCAGCCTGCGCGAGTCCCATCATAGGAGTGGACACTCAGGTAACAGCTGACGCGTAATAAAGTTCACCTCCATATAACAGATGAAACTTCTGCTCCTTGCAGGTCACGGCTCATGCGCATATTCTTTTTGGAAAAACGATCATACGATTTGACCATCATTGAGTCGCAAATCGTTTGTTTTTCACGAATTTTGCAACATGCCCGATCACCGAAAAGGGGAGGAACCACGGAAAATCGGTCGGTGCCACTGACCCACTAACAGAGCAAAAATCGGCCGATTTATTCTTAGGTCCGATTTTCAGATGAAAAATCGGTCAAATTTCGACTCATGTATGGCCGGCAGTCCTTCCAAAGAAAAATCCCTCACTCTTCACAATCATGCCTTATTCATGTCATCAGTTTTCAGCAGCTCCTATATTTGTGAATAACTGTTTTCAAAGAGGAAGCACACGAAGGGCAAAACTAGAACCAAAATCTCTGAGGAGCACAATTTGAGAATACATTGGGAATTGCTACTCCATCCAACCAGATATTGATGGGTTAGTTTATTAACCATTTCAATACCGTGCAATTTTACACCTTCCTGCCCAGGCCAGTTTTCACGTTTCAGCGCTCTCACACTTTGAATGACAATTGCGCGGTCATACAACATTGTACCCAAACTAAAATTTTATCATTTTCTTCACACAACTAGAGCTTTCTTTTGGTGGTATTTAATCACCGCTGGGGTTTTTATTTTTTGCTAAATTAACACAAAAAGACCAAAAATTTTGAAAAAAAAACACGTTTTTCTTTGTTTCTGTTATAAAAGTTTACAAATAAATAATTGTTCTTCATAAATTTAGGCCGAGATGTATTCTGCTACATGTCTTTGGTGAAAATAACCCAAATTAGGATGTATTATTTAGTTTGTAGGAAAGTTATAGAGTTCACAAACTATGGTATAGATCTGAATATTGATCAATCCTGAAGTACTGACGGCCAATCTAATTTCTTGAGGTCCAAGAATGTCAGAATAGTACAGATATCCCCCAAATGACCCCTTTTTGCAGAGTAGACAGTCCGACGTACTTCATAAGAGGAATGGCGAGTTTTTTGAAGTTGTATTTTTTTTGTCATAATTTTTCGGAAAATTTAAAAATTAAAAAAATTATTTTCACAATTTTTTTTTTACATACTGTCACCAGTGCAGTACAGCGTCATCACATAACTGGCATGGCGGTGAACAGGGACACTGACTGGTGACAGTATGAAAAAAAAAAATATATATATGTATATTTTTTTTATTATTTTAAATTTTTTATTACATTTTTTTTTATTTTTTGTAAGATTTTTTTTCATATTTTACTATGACCAAAGTAGTACAGTGTTACCATAGTAACATTGTACTACTTTGGGGAAGTGATCAGTATTTTTTTTTTTTTTTTTTACACAATTTGCTTATAGCAAAGAATTACTTTGCTATAAGCAAGCATTTACCAGAATGAAATCGATTCATTCAGTTTTTTCTTTTTTTGTGCTTAGCTGTGATTTGGTCACAGCTAATCACATGACATGTGCATGTGACCTGCTGTGACCATTCACAGCTAGGCACTAGTATACACTGGATGGCATGAATGAAGCCATCCATTGTATACAACTGTCATGTGACCTGCTGTGATTGGTCACAGCAGGTCACATGGTACCAGCAACGGGAGCCGGTACTCGGATCTGTCATCGGCCGTGTCCGAGGTACACGGCCGGTGACAGATTGCGCTGCTGCGCCGCTCTGCAGTTGCGCGAACTGAGCATGTGCGGGAGCACGCCAAATGGCGTGCACCCGGAATGCAGAAGCACTTTTGCCGCCGCCAAACGGCCATTGGCCGGGCGGCAAATGGTTAAAAACAAATATTTTGGGGACAACTGTAACATTTTGTACTTCCTCTGAATTTACAAAACGTGGGGCACAGACAGCAATAAAAAATTGGAAAAGCAAAAATAAACAAAACAGGGCGCTCCCGCCTTCGCATATTTCCTTAACTCTTTTGTTGAAGAAATTCAATACATTTGGGTTTTGCTGTCTAGTCCGTATTGTTACATGTAGCACTTGCTTGAGTTGCTTTGGCAATAATTAGTAGTTGGAAATGTGTGTTGGAAATGAAGACATCACTTTGTGCTTTTTTTTTTTATCTTCACCAGGGTCATACAAGAGGTCCTTTCCTTGTTAGTGCTCCACTGTCCACTATTATCAACTGGGAACGAGAGTTCCACATGTGGGCACCAGACTTCTACGTGGTTACCTATACGGGGGACAAAGACAGCAGATCTGTCATCCGAGAAAACGAGTTCTCCTACCAGGACAACGTCATGAAGGGAGGGAAGAAAGCCTTCAAGATGAAGGTGGGATGTTGGTGGATGTCGGTCTGAAGTCCAAAGAGTGTCAGGGGTTTTGTTCCTCTAAGCATTCTCTTTCCATGACTTTATGTTTTTGTTTTGACTGTCTCTTATTTAGGCTCAAGCCCAAGTCAAGTTCCATGTGCTGCTTACGTCCTATGAGCTGGTGACGATTGATCAGGCTGCTCTGGGATCCATTCATTGGGCCTGTCTGGTGGTGGACGAAGCTCACCGCCTCAAGAACAACCAGTCAAAGGTGTGTCCAGAAGCCGTCAACAGTAAGGGCAACCTCCATGCACCCTGTGCTGTTTATAAAGAAGAGCTAGACTCATCAGGGCTCCTTAGGCATCATGGCAATTGTTTCCTGTTGGCAGTTGCTCCAAACAGGTTTTTGTTTTTACAGTTCTGGTGGTTATATTTAAGAATGAAGTAAACCTAACCAGTTGTTGTACATTACAGTAAAGCAGGCCATAGATTATGCGATTTTCTTTTCTGCAACAGTCAGTGTTGATGGGGGAATCCCTCCCACAGAGCCATTGTGTTCTGCCGGAGGAGGGGGGTGCGGGGAGCCATCTCTGCCAGGAAAACATAGTGATTATAGTGACTATAGCCACTGCAAATAATCACATGCTAAAAATCCGACATGCTGGTTGTACCCAAGTCGATCAATGGATTGACTTGGGTACAATCAGCCTACCATAGATGGATCGAATCTTGTCCAGTCCCTGCTGAACTGGCTGATATTTGATCCATCTATGGCTGGCTGTAGAGTTCTTCCTTAGATTCTGTCCATTTTGAGGCTCACTATGCTCCTTTCTTTGTATAAAACTTCTCACTCCATTTTCCTGTCTTCTCACATATCTATAGTTTATATAGACAGGTCAATTATTTGTTCTGTGTTGCAGTTTTTCCGGGTCCTGAATGGCTACAAGATTGACTACAAGCTGCTCCTCACAGGAACTCCTCTCCAGAACAACCTGGAAGAACTGTTTCATCTGCTCAACTTCCTGACCCCGGAGAGGTTCAAGTATGTATATGACACCTAGAGCTTGATTTACTATTAAAATTGGAGAGTGCAAAATCTGGTGCAGCTCTGCATAGAAACCAATCAGCTTCAAGGTTGTTTTTTTTGTCAAAGCCGAATTGAACAAACGGAAGCTTACTGGTTACCATGCACAGTTGCACCAGATTTTGCACTCACCGGTATTAGTAAATCAAACCCCCTTATGTCTTTATGCTTTAGAGTAGTTTTCGGCAAACTTGTATATTGTCAAAATCACCGCTAACCCCTGAAGTTTCTAAAAAGGCGTACCAGCAATACCCTTGAACAAGACCTTAACTAAAAAAATTGATTTGCTGCTTTATAGGGAGAATCTAGAAATGTTAAATTTTCTTCCAGAAAGAACATTTATTGACATAAATTCATAATTGTACACACATCATCAGCAATACGCCATTCTGCACAGCATATACAATAATGTCCAACAGGTGAACAAAAGTTTGGGTCAGTTGGTACATACGTAAGCAAATATGAAGGCACATACACCTGGAAAACCAGTACATTAAAGTTGTAAGCTTGAAAGTCCACAGTCAATTCAAAGAGAAGTATGGCCTTTATTAAAAAACAAACAAAAAAAAAAAAACATACTTATCCAGGTGAACCTAAAGAAAAAAAATGATACTTACCTAGATGGATGCAGCATCGATCTGATGCTACATCTGTCCCCTGCGAGCTCTACACTGAGAACTGAGTGGTTAACCACCGCTGATCGCTCAGTTCTCAACTCCGCTTTGAGGATAGAGTGGTGACTGTCAGTCTCCAGCTCTCTGCTCTGCCCCTCCAGCACTCACTGGAGCACTGGGCAGTGGAGGGGGCAGGAACGGCTTGCTCAGGCTCCCGGTGGATCGCTGAGAGGCTGAACCAGGTGCTGGTCCAGGCTTCTGGGTGGATCCTGACCATTTCGGGATCTTTTCAGAGCCTGGACTGGCTCAGTGAAGTCAGCTGACAGCAGGCTTAAGCCCACTGTTGACTAAAAATGGGCCATAGGAATGCAGAATGAACTGTGATCCTGTGAGCCATTGGAGCAGTACAGCCAAAAAAGGCTTTTGGCTCTACCTCTACTTTAAGGCCAGCAAATTGATAATCGGTTTTAAACAAGGGGGTGATATAAGAAATACAAATATAGAGAAAGGCGGGTGGATGGTTAATATATGTAATGTATGCTACTATGTATGTATGTATATATATATATATATATATATATATATATTCACACACACAGTGGGTATGAAAAAGAATCAACCCCCCTTTAAAATAATCATTTTGTTGCTTTGCAGCCTGAAATGAAGACAGACACAGTTTTTATTTTATACAGCTGTATTTAGTGCAATTTATAATATCCAAGTGAAAGATATAACACCAACACGTCAGAAAAAAAATAAAAAAAATTCTAAACCAGAATCACTGAGTTGGAGAAAGGATCACCCCCCCCCCCTAAAAATAACTTGTAAACTCAAACAGGTGTAGCTAATCATCTTCTCAATGGTGCACAAAGCCATTTGACTTTCAACTGTGATCGGCTGTGGTTATTTTGATTAGCTCAGCATGAAAAGAGCTTTCCTGGAGCATTTCAGTCCCCGATAGTGCAACTGAAGCAAACAATCAACTATGGGTGGCAAGACACTGTCAAAAGATCTCCGGGATAAAATTGTGGACAGGCACAAGTCAGGAGATGTATGCAAATAAATTCAAAGGCTATCAATGCCTTGAAGCACAGTGACCTCTATTATTAGGAAGTGGAAAGTATTTGGTACAACTCAGACCCTCCTTGGATCAGGACGTCATTCCAAACTGGATGAAAAATCCAGGAGGAAACAGGTCAGAGAAGTTACAAAGAGGCCTACAGCAACTCTGAAGCAGTTGCAGGAATTGATAACAGAGTGGTCATTGTGTGCATGTGACAACAAAATCACAGATCCTCCACAAATGTGGCTTGTATGGGAGGGGTGCAAGGAAAAATCCGATCATCAAGACAGACCGCATACAGTCATGACTGAGCTTTGCCAAAACGCACCTTGAAGATTCTGAGGCCACGTGGAAAAAGGTGTTCTGGTCACATGAGACTAAAATTGAATGATTTTGCCTCAGCGCTAAATGATACGTCTTTCCTGAAATCTAATACAGCTTTTACAGGATAGGTTGCCAGGTCTTTCTCCAACCCCCACCATGCAGGAGATCCCATGTGGCCAGGGATGAAACTGGGACAATTTAGACAGGAGCCAATTAACCTACCAGCATTGTCTTTGGAGTGTGAGAGGAAACTGGACTACCCAGAGGAAACCCATGCAAGCACAGGGAGAACATACAAACTCCATGCAGGAGGTACCATGGTTGGAAATTGAACCCATGACCTATTTACTGCATGGCAGATGTGCTAACCACTAAGCCACTGTGCCACCCAACCAGTAGTCATCTGAAAATACAATATAAATACATGACATTCTTCAGAACTTTTATTCCGTTGTTAAAGAATTTTTGTAATGTTGGTAACCTCTTCATTTTTAATATGAGACAAGCATGCAGAAAAAAAAACACGATCATTCGTCCGATATTCTGAACATGTGTACGGGGTATAAGACATGTCCAAAAGACATGGAGGAAGGTACATATTTCTGTGTTGATCTCCTGGCTTCTGCTTCATTGAGTCTGGGAATCTGTGCTTCCTCCACCTTTACTGCTGTTTCTTGATCATTATCCCCATCAATCATGAAGGGACCAGCTCTGACATGAGGAAGCAAAGCCTTGCTTCTTCCAAGATAGCTGCCACTACTAAGAGACACAGAGGGCAGCTACATACTAAGGGCAAATGGACTGTTCACTTTGTAGTCGCTGTTTTGCTTTTTAACCACTAGCCTACAGGGCACTTATACCCCCCTTCCTGTCCAGGCCAATTTCCAGCTTTCAGCGCTATCACACTTTGAATGACAATTGCGCAGTCATGCAACACTGTACCGATGTGAAATTTTTATCATTTTTTTCTGACAGATAGAGCTTTATTTTGGTGGTATTTAATCACCTCTGGGTTTTTTATTTTTTCTTAAACAAACCAAAAACCACTGAAAATTTTGAAAAAAAAAATTTTTTTTCTTAGTTTTTGTTATAAAATTTTGTAAATAAGTGATTTTTCTCCTTCACTGATGTGCGCTAATGAGGCTGCAGTGGTGGGCACTGATAGGCTGCACTGATGGATACTGATAGGTGGCACTGATTGGCACTGATGAGGAGGCACTGGTAGGTGGCACTGATGGGCATTGACAGGCATCACTGATGGGCACTGAAAGGCAGCACTGATAATTGGCACTGATAGGCGGCACTGATAGGCAGCACTGACTGGCACTGTTAGGTGGCACTGACTGGCACTGTTAGGCGGCACTAATAGGCAACACTGACGGGCACTGATAGGCGGCACTGATGCACACTGACTGGCACTGATAGGCGGCACTGATTGGCAGCACTGATAGGTGGCCCTGATTGGCATTGATAGGTGGCACTGACTGGCACTCATGGGTGACACTGAAAGGCAGCTCAGATGGGCACTGATATGTGGCATTGATGTGCACTGGTAGGCACTAATATGTGGCATTGATGTGCACTGGTAGGCACTGATATGTGGCACTGATGGGCACTGGCAGGTGGCATGGATGAGCACTGAGAGCTGACACTGATGGACACTGACAGGTGGCACTGCTGGGGCTACACTGATCATCAGGCACACTGATCATCGGTGCCCTGATGATCAGTGTACATGTCCACTCCGAGTAAGGCCGATTACCGGCTCTCCTCTCCTGTGTCAGTGTGACAGCTCGTGAGGAGAGAAATGCCGATAATCGGCATTTCCCTGTTTACATGTGATCAGCTGTGATTGGACACAGCCGACATCTTTGGCTCTTTCCGTGGATCGGTGATCCGCTGTGTCCGAGGGACACAGCGCACCGCCGATTGCCGCGCTGCGCGCTCCCAGAGCTGCGCATGTGCGGTTAGAGTGGGAGGACGCCATATGACGCCCTTCCAGAACGAGAGAACCGCCTTGTGCCCGTTATTGTACTATATGGTGGGCGGGAGGCGGTTAAAGGAACTATCTCCAAAACATAGTGAATGAGGAGAAGCTTCACATTTCAAAGAATACCTAATCGCATACAAGGAAAATAAAAAATAGCATTTTTACTTGCACGAATATGTAAGATGGAGGTCAGTGAAGCTTCACCTCGTTCACTAAACTCTAGGGACTATTCTATTGGAGAATGCAACTGCACTTGCAAAGTGAACAGTCTATTTGCCTTTAGTAAATAAACCTCACGGAGCAGAACAAGGAATGGAAAGTTAGTAATAAGGAAATGTCAGCTACAAGGAGACCACTCGTGATACCGGTGATGCTCGGGTTCTGCAGTGATTGAATCATGCTCCTACCGTTTAAAAAAAAAAAAAAAGAAGTCAATTGTGTAGTGATAGCTTGCAATTAATTAGGTTAGTTCAAATGTGGGCAGAAAGTATATAATTACCTGACTGACATGTTAGACTTTCTGAGCACTAGACTGCAGTGAGCGTCTACCTGCTGACAGGTGGGGTTAGTACTTGCCATGCCCATAGTGATTCTTAGTAGGCCTAAGGGCATAGAAGGAGACAGAAGCGGTGCAGTATAGCGTTGATTTACGCAGAACCCAAAAACCGAGCCAATAAAATAACATCTCTTCGTGTTTGATATTGCTACTCCTGATCTTGTTTTTTTTTTTGTTTGTTTTTTTTTAAGTAATCTTGAAGGTTTCTTGGAAGAATTTGCTGACATCTCCAAAGAGGATCAGATCAAGAAGCTTCATGACCTACTGGGCCCCCATCTCCTGCGCCGACTTAAAGCTGACGTGTTCAAAAATATGCCGGCGAAGACAGAACTGATTGTGCGCGTGGAGCTGAGTCCCATGCAGAAGTAAGAGGGAGATGATGGAATTGGAGGAGGATGGGACAAAGGGTTTAAAATGAAAGCCTTGTGGCCTGTAGCAGCATATTGGGTTCTTCCTTTCTTGTATACTGCTCATGAACATTGGAATGGGAAAAAATCTCACTGAGCAGGCAATTCAGACTGTTCTCCTTTCAGACATCTAGAGAGGTCGATTATGGGATAGCTGTGCTCAGACAAGAATGTAGAAGTTTGGAGGCATTTTGCAGCTTTCTAGATAGCAAGGCCTACATTGTCTTGGCTTGTATTTGGTTCATAGCTGGAAGGCATCAGTGGTCCACAGCAGTAGTAAACAGTAACCAGTCACTAATGAAATCATTAATCAATATTTTCTATACAAAATCAGCTGGTTATTTTGTAGTGAGTTATTCATTACAATTGTATCTGTTCTTTTAGAAATTTTTTTTTTTCTGTTCACATTTGCAGAAAATATTACAAGTTTATACTCACTCGAAATTTTGAAGCACTCAACTCTCGAGGTGGCGGGAACCAGGTGTCACTGCTCAACATTATGATGGATCTAAAGAAATGCTGCAACCATCCTTATCTCTTCCCAGCAGCATCCATGGTGAGTTTCAGTGTGTAAATTTCCTTCCTTCTGCATAGAAAAAAGCAATGACCATTGATATGGGAAGAAAGGGGGATATGAGTCTGTCCTCCTGCAGGGTGTTACAGACAGAAAGAGCTATGTGTCTGTCCTCCTCCTGCAGGATGATACAGACAGAATGGGGCTATGAGTCTGTCCTCCTCCTGCAGGGTGATACAGACAGAAAGAGCTATGTGTCCTCCTCCTGCAGGATGATACAGACAGAAGGGGGCTATGAGTCTGTCCTCCTCCTGCAGGATGATACAGGCAGAATGGGGCTATGAGTCTGACCTCTTCCTGCAGGGTGATACAGACAGAATGGGGCTATGAGTCTGTCCTCCTCCTGCAGGGTGTTACAGACAGAAAGAGCTATGTGTCCTCCTCCTGCAGGATGATACAGACAGAAGGGGGCTATGAGTCTGACCTCCTCCTGCAGGGTGATACAAACAGAAGGGGGCTATGAGTCTGCCCTCCTCCTGCAGGGTGATACAGACAGAAGGGGGATAGGAGTCTGTCCTCCTCCTGCAGAGTGATACAGACAGAATGGGGCTATGAGTCTGTCCTCCTCCTGCAGGGTGATAGACAGAAGGGGGCTATGAGTCTGTCCTCCTCCTGCAGGGTGATACAGACAAAAGGGGGCTATGAGTCTGTCCTCCTCCTGCAGGGCGATACAGACAGAAGGGGGCTATGAGTCTGACCTCCTCCTGCAGGGTGATAGACAGAAGGGGGCTATGAGTCTGTCCTCCTCCTGCAGGATGATACAGACAGAAGGGGGCTAGGAGTCTGTCCTCCTCCTGCAGGGTGATACAGACAGAAGGGGGATAGGAGTCTGTCCTCCTCCTGCAGGGTGATACAGACAGAAGGGGGCTATGAGTCTGTCCTCCTCCTGCAGGGCGATACAGACAGAAGGGGGCTATGAGTCTGACCTCCTCCTGCAGGGTGATACAGACAGAAGGGGGATAGGAGTCTGTCCTCCTCCTGCAGGGTGATACAGACAGAAGGGGGCTAGGAGTCTGTCCTCCTAGAAGGTGATGCAAGCAGAAGGGGGGTTTTCAGTTTGACCAATGGCAAACACTGACTTGCACTCTTGTTTTCTCAGGAATCACCTAAGCTCCCTAGTGGTGCCTATGAGGGAGGAGCTCTTACCAAATCCTCTGGGAAGTTATTCCTCTTACAGAAGATGCTTCGGAAGCTGAATGAGCAGGGACACAGGGTCCTCATCTTTTCCCAGGTGGGTGCAGGATGACCTTTACCACTTCCTCTAGAAGTACCGTGGATCTGCTTTAATATGCTCAGTCCCTGAGAGACATCATGGCTTACTTAATTAACGTGGAATCTGAAATGACCTCATTCGTATTGGTCTGCGATTTGCTTCCTTGTGTTCTATCAAGCAAGCACGTGTTTTCAGATTAGTGGTCACTGTCGCCTCTGCTGACTCTTCTTTCTCTTTCAGATGACAAAGATGTTGGACCTATTAGAGGACTTTTTGGATTTTGAGGGATACAAATATGAACGAATTGATGGTGGAATAACAGGATCCTTGAGGCAGGAAGCGATTGACAGATTTAATGGTGAGCAGATCATCAAAGCTCTTTGAAGAGCAAGAAAAAGGAAATCTTTATTTAGTCTTCATGTGTTTTTATGGTTTGTTTACTGCTTTACATTGCAGCCCCTGGTGCCCAGCAGTTCTGTTTTTTACTCTCCACCCGGGCAGGGGGCCTGGGAATAAATTTAGCTACTGCAGACACTGTCATCATCTATGATTCCGACTGGAACCCCCACAACGACATTCAGGTAGTAAAACATTGACTCTCCCTTTGTAACGATCTCCTCTGTTTGACTCCATTCACCTTGTCTATCCTAACTTTCACATATAGGGAACTACATGTATCAGGCCTCAATGTACATTGGGAATGTGACAGTCTGTTTTTTTTTTTTGTGTCTACCTGTCTTTGTTTAAAACAAAGCCATAAAAGTCAAAAGCTGTAACATCTAAAACTGTAAAGATCGCCACCATGAGAATTATAACTGGTCTGTAAGAGATCACAGACCTTAACCGCTTTCCCGCCGCCCTATAGCAGATATACTGCTACAGGGCAGCATGGGTGCGCGAAATCACGTATATATGTGATTTTGCACTTCCAGGTAGGGGGCACGCGCGAGCGCCCCACACGCACTGCTATTCACGGTCTCTGCTGTCAATCATCGGGTCTTGGCCAGTGATTTCTCGCTGGCACCCAGTGATCGAGCAGGATTACCGACGGAGGGAGAGAACTGTAAGTAAACAATACAGATCTCTCCCCTGTCAGCTCCTGCACACTGCTATGCATGGTTTTGCATAGCAGAGCCATGCATAGCAGTGTGCTTACAGTGAAGCACACACATAATAGAACAGTACACAGTTAACCCTTTGATCGCCCCACATGTTAACCCCTTCCTGCCCAGTGCCATTAGTACAGTATCAGTGCTTTTTATTAGCACTGACCACTGTATTTGTGCCACTGGGGATGTCAGTGACTCCAAGTCAGTTCCCCCCCCAGTGTCAGAATGCCCGTTGCAGTCCTGCTATAAGTCGCCGATTGCTGCCATTACTAGTAAAAATAAAAACCCATTATATATACCGCCATTTGTAGACGCTATAACCTACACATAAACCAATTAATTTATACGTATTGGGATTTTTTTTTGCAAAGACATGGAGCAGAATACATTTTGGCCTAAATTTATGACGAAATTAAATTTTTTAAAATTTTTTTACTGGACATGTTTATTAGCAAAAAGTAAAAAATATTGTTTTTTTTCTCAAAATTGTCAGTCTTTTTTTTTTTTTTTGCGTAAAAAATAAAAAACCGCACAGGTGATCAAATACCACCGAAAGAAAGCTCTATTTGTGGGAAAAATGGGCGTAAATTTAATTTGGGTGCAGCGCTGCATGACCGCGCAATTGTTAGTTAAAGTGACGCAGCGCTGTAACACCAAAAATGGCCTGGTCAGGAATGGGGGTAAATCCTCAGGAGGGCAAGTGGGTAACTAGCAGAAGCCAGGACAGAACAGCCAGCATACAGTATATGTCTACCTACACGTTGCTTAACCTGACCCCGTTCGGTTTTACCGGCATCTTTTGAATGAACTTTGACACTCCTGGATTGGTGAACCTGACACCCACCCCCATTTTCTGAGCATCGGCCTGGGGACCCTAAGCCTTGCCCTTGGGAAGCGCTGCAAAGTTTTTCATACCTACACCGGGATGTTTTGCTTTGTCAAGTTATATACTTTTTTATTCAAAATGGGTTAAATAGACCTAAAATGAACGTATACAGCATATTCCTTAAAAAGTGGTTGGAAAGACCTTCGTTATAATTTGTGCATTCAAGTCTGATATGCTATCTAATGTTTTAAAGTGTATATAAAGCCCAAGTGGTAAACGGTCAGGTTGTTATTGCTGTGGAGATACAATATCTTTATTTCTCCTGGTTACTATCTACACCAGAGGTCTCCAAACTTTTCAAACATAGGGCCAGTTTACTGTCCTTCAGACTTTCAGGGGGCCGGATTGGGCCAGCAGGGGTAGAAAATGGCCCTGACCCAGCATCAATAAGAATAAACATTACCTTAGGGTTGGTGGTCAGTAGGAGGAGGAGTAATGCCCATTGTTGGTATTAGTGGCATAAATAATGCCCAATCATTGGTATCAGTTGAAGATCTAGTGCCGCATTGTTGGAGCCAGTGGGAGGAATACTGCCCAATTGTTGGTTTCAGTGGGAGGAATACTGCCCAATTGTTGGAGCCAGTGGGAGGAATACTGCCCAATTGTTGGTTTCAGTGGGAGGAATACTGTTGCATCATTAATATTAGTGGGAGGAATAGTGTCCCATCATTTGTGTTGGTGGCAGGATTTATGCCCCATTGTTGATGGAAGAATAGTCCCCAAGGGCCGTATAAACACAAACAAAGGGCCGCATCTGGCCCTCAAGCCATAGTTTGGACACCACTGATCTACACAGATATATTGATGGAAAAATCTAACATTTTCGGTTGTGTTGACAGGCTTTTGTTCATGGAGTTTGTACAAGTATAATGGTGATGCAAAACCTACAGGAAGTAGGTCAACTGCATGTCATATACACCTGTAAAAAAAAATCTAAATGACCTTAGAAGTGTCTAAAATGTATTTTATCGTCAAAAGTCCAAGGCTTGTCGACACAGGTCCTTGGAATTTTCATTAGGACAGTAAAAGAGGGGAAGGGGTTCCATTGGGACACTTGTTCTGGTGGCAACTGGCTAAGAGAATTCCTCTTACTTAGGAGAGATTTCCTCTTGCATCTTGTTGTTTCTACATGAAAAGACAAGGGATGTCTCCTGAGTGGGACACAGAGAGCCTGAAAAAAATTGACAGAGGTGCTAGCCCTTCCTTAATCACTTGCCATCCAGTATATATATATATATATATATATATATATATATATATAATTAATTAAAAAAAAAATAAAAAAAAAATATATATATATATACATACACACACACACACAGTTCATCCGTTCCCCTATCTCCCCTGCGATGAATAAAGCCAGAAGAGATGAGAATTAATCACCTCCGGTTTCAGAGCTGTCATTCTCTGGCAGGTCAGGGAAGCAGCTAAGCAAGCATGATCTGTATTTGATCAGCTGTCTTAGAGGGCAGGGGAGGCATCAGGGGTCTGATGTCTCCCTTAATAGTACTAGAGCCCTGATGTCTCCCTTAATAGTACTTGTCACTGCCCTATGCTATCACAAGGGGACTTGTTCACCCTTTGTGGTAGCAATAGAGTTAAAAGAAAAAAAAAAAGTAAAAAGTGCAAAAAAAATTAAAATAATAAAAAAAAATAAAGCACCTGCGTCCCACCGTGCTCACGCACAAATGCAAATGTAGGGCCAGGACGCATATGTAAATAATGATTGCACTACACCTGTAAGGTATTGCCGCGAACATTGAAGTGAGAGCAATAATTCTAGTGCCAGACTCTCTGTTTAACTCTGGACTGATAACCTGTAAAGGCTTTTCAAACGTCACCTATAGAAATTTTAGGTACTGTAGTTTGTTTCCATTTTACAGGTGTGCACAATTTTAAATCTTGACATGTTCGATAGCTCTTTACTTGACACAACAAATTGGGTTTTATAAAATGCACACTAAAATTAATTTGTTTTTGAAAATTTCCATTTGATACACAGCTACGCAAATATTGTGGAAATTTCAACAGCCACCATTTTATTCCCCATGGCCTCTGCTTTCAGGAAATTATTAATATTCGGGGGTGGGGGTTCTAAATAATTTTCTAACAAAAAAAATTAAGATTTTAAGATGAATAGAAATGTAAATATTGCCCTGGATGGCAAGTGGTGATCCATCCAAAGCTAAAAAAGATATGCTTTTGCTTTACATATATGTTACAGTATTTTTTATATATACTAATTATGGCAGCCATATCTACATTGTTATAATGTGGATTCTCTATATAAGCAGGAGATGGTGTGTTTATGTTACAAAGTGATGGTATGCTAACACTGTATTCTTTGTGCTCTCATATCTTTATTTCCAGGCCTTCAGCCGGGCTCATCGCATAGGCCAAGCCAACAAAGTGATGATTTACAGATTTGTGACGCGGGCGTCAGTGGAAGAAAGGATAACCCAGGTGGCCAAGAGGAAGATGATGCTGACTCACCTGGTAGTGAGGCCAGGCCTAGGCTCCAAGGCCGGCTCCATGTCCAAGCAGGAGCTTGATGACATCTTAAAGTTTGGAACGGAGGAGCTTTTCAAGGATGAAATTGAAGGTGTGTGCTGTCCCAACTTTGAAGAAGCAGTGGTAGACTGGTCCCTGTGTTGTCATGTTGTCTCTAAAAAGATTAGCAGAAGGTCCTCTGGTGTTTAAAGGGACCTTAGAAATAGATTAGCAGAAGGTCCTCCATGTTTAAGAAGACCATGGTAATAGATTAGCAGAAGGTCCTCCATGTTTTAGACCATGGAAATAGATTAGCAGAAGGTCCTCCATGTTTAGGAAGACCATGGAAATAGATTAGGAGAAGGTCCTCCATGTTTAAAGAGAGCGTGGAAATAGATTAGCAGAAGGTCCTCCATGTTTAAGAACACCAAGGAAATAGACTAGCAGAAGGTCCACCATGTTTAAAGAAACCTAGAGATAGACTAGCAGGAGAACTTCCATGTTTTAGAAGTCCAGTGCTGTCCTCACACGGGCTTGTTCCCCACTGGTCTTCAGGTCTCCGGCACCAACATCTTGGATGTGGGAAGTTGGCTATGACTTTGGTGTTTTACGTCCAGCTCCCCACTACACATGTGTGAAGAACGCTGTGTTTTCAGCATAATCACACAGTCTTCTGGGACATGTGATGTGTCCCAGGAGGTTGCAGGCGGGGAGAGAACTTCAGAACTAGGTATCTACTCCCGAAAATAACAAAAAACTTGCAAAAGTGGTGGGGAGGGGAGGGGAGGGGGAGGAGGATGAGCGGATCTTCTCATTTTAGGTGCTCTGTATCGGAGCATTTGTACAAGTACTTGTGCAAATGCTTAGTATCGGCACAGATACTGGTATTGGTGCAACCCTAGGCTGAACCCTTCCTTACTTTATCCAGAATTTAAAAAAATAGTTTTCGCTTTAGGGTAGACAGATGTATGACTTGTATTAAAAAAAAATCACCAGTAACTGTTTTCTCTCTGCTAGGAGACAATAAGGAGGAGGACAGCAGTGTCATCCATTACGACAACAGTGCCATCGATAGGCTGTTAGACCGAAATCAGAATGTGACGGAGGACACGGAAGTCCAGAATATGAATGAGTATCTCAGCTCCTTCAAGGTGGCCCAGTATGTGGTGCGGGAGGAAGAAAAGGTGAATGGGACTATACGCAAAGCAGATCTGAGTTTACTCCACCCAGAATTGATATTCCAGTGGTTTAAAAAAACAAAGACAGATTTATACAGCTGTGTACTCATTATTACACCCTTAAAGTGTTACTAAACCCCGGACCCTCCATTCACAGACAGCTGCTGGAGAGTAAACTGCTGCGGTTTACTTGTTCAGCAGCTGACTGCAGTAGAGAGGCAGTGCGCGATACAGCACATCACACAACCCCCCCCCCCCCTTTTTTTTTTTTTTTTACAGTGAAATTTATTTGAAGTGTACAAAATTGACATTTCATTCATATCACTGTACAGTGGCATGATGTGCTGCTCAGCTGTACAGTGACATGCGATTCTGTACAGCTCGATGCAATAAAATGAAATTGTTTTCTGTGTGCTATCGACCAACATTTTACAGTGCACATGGTGTGAATTGGTCCTAATGTAGTACACAAAATAAAAACCAGGGAAAGAGATCCACTGGCAAAGGGAATCCAATGAGGACAACTGTTGTCCTCATTGGAACCCATTTGCCAGTGGATCTCTTTCCCTGGTTTTTCTTTTTTTATTTTGTCTACATTTACTAGGTTCCAAGGACGCCACTTTTTGTTTTTCAATTAGTGAGTCGGTGAATACTATTTGTTGTCTTGGAGTTACCCTATTTTAGGGACTCTAGCCCTTAGATTTATAAAAAAAAAAAATTTCCGATGAGGCATCCCAGTTTTTTATTTATCTTGCAATATTTATTTCAGGTACTTATATAGCTCTGTCAATTTCTGCAGCGCTTTGCATATATATTGTACATTCACATCAGTCCCTAACCCTCAAGGGGTGTACAATCTAAGGTCCCTAACTTACATTCATATACGAGGGCCAATTTAGACAGGATCCAATTAACCTACCAGCATGTCTTTGGAGTGTGGGAGGAAACCAGAGTACCTGGAGGAAACCCACACAGGCAGAACATGAAAACTCCAGGCAGGAGGTGCTGTGGCTGGGATTTGAACCAACGACCTGAGTACTGGCAGGCGGAAGATGCTAACCATTTAGCCACTGTGCTGCCCAGAGTGTCCTAATTTAGTACTCCTATGCAATATGTCGGTCTAGTGGGTTTGCATATGCTTTAATTAGACAAATCTTCATCCAGGAGAGGAAAACATGCGAGCGGGGTTCATGTCGGTTATTATATCACCTATTAGCAGCAGTGCTTTCAGGTTCTCTAATTATACATATACACCTCTATGAGGCCTGCGGAGGGAGGGGCAAAGCATAACTACATGTGACGCAGCTAAATAAATCATCCTACATCGACTCTGGTAATTGGGAGTAATAGATTGACATTTCTAGATCAACAAGTTACATTGCTTGTTAATTGCATAACAAGTCTTGTTCAGGGTTAGCACATATGGAAAATTCTTGTTAATGAGAGAACCTCTGGTAGCTTGGTCATTAGAAGGTTAAAAGGGGCTAATGCAGTCCATAGACGGGTCGAAAACCAGGCGTTTAAAAAAAAAAAAAAAAAAATCGGCCGTTCAATCGGCTGACGTTACCACCAACGGTAAAAAAATTGGCCGATGTTCGTCCAGTCTACGGCCGGCATTTAACGCCATAATTACTTCTGTCCCTGCAGAGAGCTCCGCTATTATACTTTACATGAAAAAGTCTTGTGGTTGCAACAATGTATCCATTTCGGATACAGATGGTTTTATTCGGATACAAATGTACACATTGTTGCAACCGCAAGACCTTTTCATGAATGCAGGGTCCTGGGAGACCAGATATAGTGAATGCAGGGTCCGGGGAGACTGGATATAGTGAATGCAGGGTCCGGGGAGAATGGATATAGTGAATGCAGGGTCTGGGGAGACCAGATATAGTGAATGCAGGGTCCGGGGAGACTGGATATAGTGAATGCAGGGTCCGGGGAGAATGGATATAGTGAAGGCAGGGTCCGGGGAGACTGGATATAGTGAATGCAGGGTCCGGGGAGACTGGATATAGTGAATGCAGGGTCCGGGGAGATCGGATATAGTGAAGGCATGGTCCGGGGAGACCGGATATAGTGAATGCAGGGTCCGGGGAGACCGGATATAGTGAATGCAGGGTCCGGGGAGCCCAGATATAGTGAATGCAGGGTCCGGGGAGCCCAGATATAGTGAATGCAGGGTCCGGGGAGCCCAGATATAGTGAATGCAGGGTCCGGGGAGCCCAGATATAGTGAATGCAGGGTCCGGGGAGCCCAGATATAGTGAAGGCAGGGTCCGGGGAGATCGGATATAGTGAAGGCAGGCTCTGGGGAGACCGGATATAGTGAAGGCAGGGTCCGGGGAGACCGGATATAGTGAATGCAGGGTTCGGGGAGACCAGATATAGTGATTGCAGGGTCCGGGGAGAGCGGATATAGTGAATGCAGGGTCCGGGGAGACCAGATATAGTGAATGCAGGGTCTGGGGAGCCCAGATATAGTGAATGCAGGGTCCGGGGAGACCAGATATAGTGAATGCAGGGTCCGGGGAGACCAGATATAGTGAATGCAGGGTCCGGGGAGCCCAGATATAGTGAATGCAGGGTCCGGGGAGAGCGGATATAGTGAATGCAGGGTCCGGAGAGACCGGATATAGTGAATGCAGGGTTCGGGGAGACCAAATATAGTGAATGCAGGGTCCGGGGAGACCGGATATAGTGAAGGCAGGGTCTGGGGAGACCGGATATAGTGAATGCAGGGTCCGGGGAGACCGGATATAGTGAATGCAGGGTTCGGGGAGACCAAATATAGTGAATGCAGGGTCCGGGGAGACCAGATATAGTGAATGCAGGGTCCGGGGAGACCAGATATAGTGAATGCAGGGTCCGGGGAGACCAGATATAGTGAATGCAGGGTCTGGGGAGACCAGATATAGTGAATGCGGGGTCCGGGGAGACCGGATATAGTGAATGCAGGGTCTGGGGAGACCAGATATAGTGAATGCAGGGTCCGGGGAGAGCGGATATAGTGAATGCAGGGTCTGGGGAGACCAGATATAGTGAATGCAGGGTCCGGGGAGAGCGGATATAGTGAATGCAGGGTCCGGGGAGACCAGATATAGTGAATGCAGGGTCCGGGGAGACCAGATATAGTGAATGCAGGGTCCGGGGAGACCAGATATAGTGAATGCAGGGTCCGGGGAGACCAGATATAGTGAATGCAGGGTCCGGGGAGACCAGATACATTGTTGCAACCGCAAGACTTTTTAATATAAAATATAATAGCGGACTGGAGTTCTCCTCAAAAAAAATGTGCAAAAAGCCCGCTATGCAGAGCCATACAAAGCAGTGTGGTGGAGCTGACGGGAGAGAACTGTATTGTTTACATACAGGCCTCTCCCCCCCCCCGTCGGCAATATTCGGCGATCACTGGTTGCTGGCAAGTAATTACCGGCAGGGACCCGGTGATTGACAGCCGAGCCTCGAATAGCTCGCTTGCTCACGCCCCATACCCAGAAATGCGAGATCATGTATATATACATGTGACTGTGCTCTTCCCTGCCGCCCTGTAGCAGTATGTCTGCTACAGGGCAGTGGGAAAAGATAACCTTAGCCCCCCCCTCCCCCTAAGAAGAGTGTAGAATGTCCTCAGTGCATATCAACAAGACAAAACAGAATGTTAATTAGATAACCTAAGTCTAGGGTTTGTATATAGGTGTGATTCAAGAACTGTGCATACTAATAGGGTGAGACCTTTTCATTATTTCACCTCTGTCTACTCATTGTGTGAACATGGGAAGGGTTATTGGTGCATAACAAAAGGTATAATGCCTATTAATGGGTAACCTCTGGACAGAGAATAATGGATGCATGCCATTCATTGTGGTGTTTGTTAGAGGAGTATGGTAAGGAGAGCTTAGATTAAAAAAAGGGGGTGTGAAAGTGTGTCACATGATCTGAAAGCTTTGAAGCAATTAACATCACCAGAGTTCAGAGCATCAGCCTTGCTGAGGAGGATGGCGTGGAACACAGAGCACCTACTAGGAGCTTATGCACTTCCTTCAGAGAATGGGAGAGGAATGGAAACTGCAGCTGAAGTGGCTGGAAGGTGTTCGATGGACGTCTGCCTGTCTTAACCATGCAGAAGCTAGGAGGAGAAGGTAATCCCTGCCAGAAACACTAGCTAAAGGATAGGTCAGCAACTTAATGGCTAATTCAACCTTAAAGGAAAAAAATTAATAAATGCACATGTGTTGGCAGGAAAAAAAAAAACGTGCGTTTATTATTTTGCCACAGGAGCCTGCAATGTATTGCACTTGCAATCAGTGGCTCTCAGGTGCAATGTCAGGCTCCTGCAGACACCTCCTCTAGCTTTCTGCCCATACCTCTGTACAGGCTTTCAGATAGCTGGAGGAAGTGTCAGTGGACTACGAGTGTGCTGATTACCGCACATATAGTCCGTTGAAACTACAAGTTCATCTGCGGCATTGGCAGGTGGAAATTGCAGTTTGTTCATTTTACAGATCACTATGAAGGAATGTTGTGGTTGTGCAAGCTGAGCCCTCAACGTGGCCGCAGTTATGGGGGAAAGGAACCCACACGTGCTGTCACAGGGTGGTTGCTTGGGAACATGCGACACCCTAAATATGGGTGTCACATGTTCCTAAAAGTTAACTTCTCCTTTAAACCAGGTGGGAGCTATGGAGTGCGTTAACGTTCAGCCACTGGAATAAACTAGGGCCAGATGTAATCTCCTAACAGGAACATCTATAACTGACCAAGGCACCCATGTGGGCGGTACAAGACGTCATCAGTGTGAGGAGCCTGGTGCAGGGAGCAGCAATTGTGGGATACAGTATAACCAAAATGATGGTCATCTCATCTACAGCAGGTTATAGAACTAGAGCACCTCATCCTTTGTACATAATGCTAGGATTTACACTGACCAAGCACATGCCTTCAGTACAGTGCCAGTTACTGGCAGATACTGCAGAAAAAAGGAATCCTTGGTGCTATGACTTTAGCTAGGCACTTTAAATGCCATTCATGCAAGCTCAGATGTCCATCACTAGAACCTGAGCACAAGTTTTGGTGCCCAAAGCAACAACTCTGTGCAGAAAAAGGCATCCTTGGCGGTAGGACTTTAGCTAGGCTTTTTAAATGCCATTCATGCAAGCTCAGATGCCTATCACCTGGAGCCTGAGGATAATTTATGGTGCCCAAAGCAACACCTCTGTGCAAAAAAAGGCATCCTTGGTGGTAGGACTTTAGCTAGGCGCTTTAAATGCCATTCATGCAAACTCCGATGTCCATCACTAGAACCTGAGGACAAGTTTTGCTGCCCAAAGCAACACCTCTGTGCAGACAAAGGCATCCTTGCTGGTAGGACTTTAGCTAGGTGCTTTAAATGTCATTCATGCAAGCTCAGATGTACATCACTAGAACCTGAGGACAAGTTTTGGTGCCCAAAGCAACACCTCTGTGCTCCTCACCCCTTTTATACAGAACATTTTCCTTTTTTATTGGCCTTAACCTGGATTACGATATTTGATGTAAAACAAGCTTTTATGACATGCTAGTATTCACACTAAGGCTCCATGTACACGGGACGTTTGGAAAACACTTCTGAACGATGGAAACTGACTGCTGGAAAACGTAGGTTAAAAAATGTCTGTTTAGCTGTGTTTGCATACCGCATTTATGCGTGTTTATTTGCGTGTAGAAGCATTTTTTAAAGGTAACCCCAGGAGACCTTCCAAAATGCCCAGAATGCACGGAAAAACAGTAAAAACTTAACTATTTCAGACATTTTGAGAGAAATAGAGCAGAAGCAGAGAGAGCAGTATGTGTGGAGATGACCTGTGTTTTCTGGTTGTATTCACTATGGATCCCATCATGAGCATAATGCGGCACGTTCTACCATTGTTTCCTTCACGCGAAACCTAGAACTGACTGCGCTGGTGTACCGGGTCCATATGAATACATGGAAAACGCTTTGCATGCATTTCTGATGATGATAAAAGGTTCTGGACACCATCTGGATATGGAACCGTTAAGAAACGCTTCTAAACGCAAACGATTATAAACGCGGTTAGCCGCGCTTACACGCATTTACAAGCGTTTGGCAATTGAAACGCTGATATAATTACTCCTGAACGCAAGTTTGGTGCGTTCAGAAAAACGACTGTAAACGCAACTGCCTGTAAACGACGATGTGTACACGGACACATAGGAAAACATTAGGGAGAGTTCAGGGGCTGCTGAAAAAAACGCAGAGAAGCTCCTAAACGTCAGTTTATCAGCCGCAGTGTACATGAGTCTAATAGAGGAAGGGAAAGAACTGGGAAAAATAGGGGTAGAAATGGGTGGGTACGATTAGGATTGGGTAGGGGAACTTTGGGTGCAATGAGAAAAGGGAAAAGTTTTTCTTTGTTTGTTTTGTTGAATGATGTGATCATTGAATTTTGTAATATTGAGATATTGAAACTAATAAAAACGTAATAAAAATTAAAAAAGAGAGAAAAGGGGAAAGAAAAAAAAAAGAAACAAAAAACAAGTATCGTATTTTTCGCTCCATAAGACGCACCTGACCATAAGACGCACCTAGGTTTTAGAGGCAGAAAACAGGAAAAAAAAAATTCTGAACTAATGGACTGCAGACATAGTACAGGAGATGACCAGAGACTGTGGACAGTACAGGAGATGACCAGAGACTGTGGACAGTACAGGAGATGACCAGAGACTGTGGACAGTACAGGAGATGACCAGAGACTGTGGACAGTACAGGAGATGACCAGAGACTGTGGACAGTACAGGAGATGACCAGAGACTGTGGACAGTACAGGAGATGACCAGAGACTGTGGACAGTACAGGAGATGACCAGAGACTGTGGACAGTACAGGAGATGACCAGAGACTGTGGACAGTACAGGAGATGACCAGAGACTGCGGACAGTACAGGGATGACCAGAGACTGCGGACAGCACAGGGATGACCAGAGACTGCGGACAGCACAGGGATGACCAGAGACTGCGGACAGCACAGGGATGACCAGAGACTGCGGACAGCACAGGGATGACCAGAGACTGCGGACAGCACAGGGATGACCAGAGACTGCGGACAGCACAGGGATGACCAGAGACTGCGGACAGCACAGGGATGACCAGAGACTGCGGACAGCACAGGGATGACCAGAGACTGCGGACAGCACAGGGATGACCAGAGACTGCGGACAGCACAGGGATGACCAGAGACTGCGGACAGCACAGGGGATGACCAGAGACTGCGGACAGCACAGGAGATGACCAGAGACTGCGGACAGCACAGGAGATGACCAGAGACTGCGGACACAGTACAGGAGATGACCAGAGACTGCGGACACAGTACAGGAGATGACCAGAGACTGCGGACACAGTACAGGAGATGACCAGAGACTGCGGACACAGTACAGGAGATGACCAGAGACTGCGGACACAGTACAGGAGATGACCAGAGACTGCGGACACAGTACAGGAGATGACCAGAGACTGCGGACACAGTACAGGAGATGACCAGAGACTGCGGACAGTACAGGACATGACTGCTGACCTTTGGGGAGGGGGGGAGCGGGTACCTGAATTTGACAGGTACCCGCTCTTACTTCCGCTGAGTTGTTCTTTGATCTTACCTGTTCCTCTATCCAGCAGCGCGCTGTCTTCCCGGCTTCTGTAGTGTGGGCGCTGGGCATGACAGCCGGGTGCCCAGTGCGCATGAGCGAGAAGCACTTGCGCTTTGTGATTGGTCCGGCGCCTTCTGGGATCTGTCATGTGTCCCAGGTACCGCCTTACCATTCACAAAAAGCACCGCTTCTTGCGCATGCGCACTTGGCACCCGGCTGTCATGCCCAGTGCCCGCACTACAGAAGCCGGGAAGACAGCACGCCGCTGGATAGAGGAACAGGTAAGGTCCCGCTGCAGAGCTGAGCGGCCGGCCCGGTATTCTGACACGGCCGCGGTGGAAATACCGGACCGGCCGCTCCATATTCGCTCCATAAGACGCACTGACATTTCCCCCCCAGTTTTGGGGAAGAAAAAGTGCGTCTTATACGGCGAAAAATGCGGTAATGTTTGGCTAAGCTGTGTTTGCTTCTTCCGCCTATACTTCCTATTGGTCCTGTATTTGTGAGTAAGCCTCAGGGAGGTGCACATCTAAAACTGTTGTGGGATAAATATTTAGCAGTGGTCCGTACCCATGCACGCGTACTGAATGTGGCTGCAGATGACTTTAGTAGTAGACAGAAGTAAATGTGAACCTCCAGAATCCTAATCTTATTATTATTCAGAGTTTATAAAACGTCAACAGTTTCCACAGAACTTTACAAAATAAAGGCAGACAGTATAGATACAATACAATTCGACATAAGGAATCAGAGGGGCCTGCTGCTCTCAATCTAAGAATATCTTCCAGGATAGGAGAGCACGACAGAGAAAAGGAAATGGTGAACGGGTATATCGACAGCTTTGTTTAAATTGCCTGTGTATTTTAAATTGACTTAAAAGTACGCTTACCCAATTAATGTCCTCCTTCGTTCATATAGATGGAAGAGTTGGAACGGGAGGTCATAAAACAAGAAGAGAATGTAGATCCCGATTACTGGGAGAAGCTCCTTAGGCACCATTATGAGCAGCAGCAGGAAGACCTGGCTCGGAACTTGGGCAAAGGGAAGAGGGTGCGGAAACAGGTCAACTACAATGACGCAGCCCAAGAGGATCAAGGTGAGGCCTCTTAAAGTGGTATTTTTCAACCCCCCCCCTTCATGTTTTTTCTCCACTTACCTGTGTTGCTGTGTCCTTTTCAAAGCACATACTCACCCTCACAGCAAATCCAGCCTTGTCCTGCTTTTTGGTTGCCAGTCCCACGCTGCCATCTTGGTTTTGTTCAGCTGGCTGTCTTGTGTAGACAGCCAGCTCAGATGATGCACAAGACCCTCCCCTGTCCTGCCCTCTAGAACACAACCCCGCCCAGGCTTTTGTGTGCCAATCTGCAGCCTCCTGGGAGATGTGATGCAAGTATCCCAGGAGGTAATATATTGACGCTGAAGAGATGGGGTTAAATATTACAGTCCCATATAGGTAGTAGGGAAGTATTCCGCTATTGGGATAGCACAGTCATGAGGCAGCACCCTATAGAGTTAAACTGGAAGATAAAAGGAGAGAGAGGGGCGCCTGACTAAGTGCAGTATTTGACAATCATTTATTGTACACAATGGTATGTAACTCACAAGAGGTAAGTAGTTAGCAGGCATGGATACATAGGGATGTCATCCAGATGGGGTTCCAGAGGCAGAGAAGAGACGGTAGATGGACATCTGGGGTCAGACTGACGAAGAAAAAACTAGCTTCGAAACACGTTACCGCCCCTTACCGTAGTCACTTCCTCCCGGTGGCCATCTTGCCTTCCAGCCTGGTTCCACACGAGACACAGCCTGTACACGCTGCAGAGGACTCAATGTGTGTCGGGAGACCTGGCTTTCACCACAGCTGTGGCCCCCAGATGTCCATCAACCCTCTGCCTCTGGAACCCCATCTGGATGACGTCCCTATGTATCCATGCCTGCTAACTACTTACCTCTTGTGAGTTACATACCATTGTGTGCAATAAATGATTGTCAAATACTGCACTTAGTCTGGCACCCCTCTCTCTCTCCTTTTAAGTATCCCAGGAGGCTGCTGGACCAGGCCTAGGCCTGGAATAAGGGGGTGATAGTTGGGGGGGATTGGGTCTAAAAATGTAATAATACAGAAAGGAATGGGAGAAAAAATACTGCTTGTGGATGGAGCTACTGGTAAAGCGGAACTAGCTTCCTTTTGGGAGTTTAACTAAGAATATCTGCTTGAGTGATCAAAGCAAAACTGCACACTAATCTCAGGCTCAAAAGAATTGATCCAACTGCTGTTGTGTACCTGACCGAGGCAACATTAGGTACAGTTACCCGAGGGGAGGTTTGTTTAGCCTTCCTCAGATTGAAGATTGTGGGAGGGTGAATGTGATAACCTGTCTCTACCTTCCAGATAACCAGTCTGAATACTCTGTAGGCTCGGAGGAGGAAGATGAAGATTTTGACGAGAGGTCAGAAGGTGAGCTTGATAAGAGCTGGGGAATTTAGCTTTAGGTTGGCCATACACTTTACAATTTTCTGCCCAATTTCCTTTAGATTTACCTTCAACTATGTAGTGCAAGGGCCAGTCTAATTGGATACAACTGAAAGTGTTGTTTAGGTGTGACCTCGTTATATGGTTTTTGGTAAATCTAAAGTAAAAATCTCAAGAAAATTGTATAATGTATGGACAGCCTAAGATCTGTTCTGCAGTTCAGAGTTGTTTACCTTTTTTCTTTTTCTTTTTTTTTTTACCTAATAGGTCGCAGACAATCCCGTCGCCAGCTGCGCAATGAGAAAGACAAGCTGCTCCCACCTCTTCTCGCTCGAGTTGGTGGAAACATAGAGGTAAAATGATGAGATTCATGTCACTAACGTTGGTTCCTTCCCATCTGGCTTGTGTTCTATCCTTTATTTACACAGCCTAGGCCTGAATTATGATCTCAGTCTGCATAATGCACTCCACCTATTCATGACCACAGTTTTTACGGTGTCCTCTGTGTCATATTACAGGTCCTGGGCTTCAACACGCGGCAGCGAAAGGCTTTCTTAAATGCGGTTATGCGATGGGGTATGCCACCTCAGGACGCCTTCTCCACGCACTGGCTGGTGAGAGATCTCCGTGGCAAGACTGAGAAGGAGTTCAAGTAAGTGGTACACCCACCTACCTGTGTCTTCTCGGACCATGGGTGTCATCACTGTCCCTATGCTTCTAAGTATGCATTATCGTTGTCTGGCAGGATAAGGTTTAAAAGATGGTCCATTCAAAACTGACTTTTTGGGCAGATGCTAGAAGTCAGTCTCTTTCTCTTTCTTTCTCTTTCTTCTATCTCTTTCTTTCTCTTTCTCTTTCTTTCTCTTTCTCTTTCTCTTTCTTTCTCTTTCTTCTATCTCTTTCTTTCTCTTTCTTCTATCTCTTTCTTTCTCTTTCTTCTATCTCTTTCTTTCTCTTTCTTCTATCTCTTTCTTTCTCTTTCTTCTATTTCTTTCTTTCTCTTTCTTCTATCTCTTTCTCTTTCTTCTATCTCTTTCTTTCTCTTTCTTCTATCTCTTTCTCTTTCTTCTATCTCTCTTTCTTCTATCTCTCTTTCTTCTATCTCTTTCTTTCTTCTATCTCTTTCTTTCTTTCTCTTTCTCTTTCTCTTTCTCTTTCTTCTATCTCTTTCTTTCTTTCTCTTTCTCTTTCTTCTATCTCTTTCTTTCTCTTTCTTCTATCTCTTTCTCTCTCTCCCCCCCCCCCCCCAAGTTCCTAGATGATATAACATTTGGTATGATAAACCCATCTACAGTGGGAATAGAAAAGCGTCCTCCCACTTTAAAATAAGCACATTTTGTTGCTTTGCATCCTGAAATGAAGACACACAGTTTTTGTTGTATCCGGCTGTATTTACTCAGTGCAACATATAATATTCAAGTGAAAGCTATAGCACCAACATGTCAGGAAAAAAAAAATTACAAATTCTAAAACAGAATCGCTGAGTTAGAAAAAAAAGTCACCCCCCCCCCCTCCTTAACCCCTTCCCGCCTTTGCCTCCCAGCCCTTTAAGAGTTTCAGAAGCCGGGAGGGGTTTAGGGATCATGTGACCGCCGTGACGCGTCATCACGGCGGTCACATGATTGGGAAAGGTCACGATCGAAAGATCAGACCGTGACCTTTCCGTGAGTACGCGCTTTCAGCACATATGTTTTTTGTTAATTGGACGCAAATGTGCGGCTGCTCGGCGTCTAGGTCCAGACGCCGGGAGGCCGCACATTTGTTTGCTGCTGGCGTGAAGAGATTAAAGTGACATATAAAATCAATCAGGTGTAATTAATCAACTGCTCCATGGCACACAAAGCAATTTGCCTTTCAGTTTTGATCAGCTGTGATCATTTTGATTAGCTCAGCATGAAAAGAGCTTTCCTGGAGCATTTCAGTCCCTGCTGGTACAACTGAAGCAAACAATTAACTATGAGTAGCAAGGCACTGTCACCGAGATCTCTGGGATAACATTGTGGACAGGCACAAGTCAGGAGGTGGATACAAAAAAAATTCAAAGGCTATATCAATGCCTTGAAGCACAGTGAAGTCTATTCTTACGAAGTGGAAGGTATTTTGTACAACACAGACTTTTCATGGATCAGGACGTCGCTTCAAACTGGATGAAAGAGCCAGGAGGAAACAGGTCAGAGAGGTTTCCAAGAGGCCTACAGCAACTCTGAAGCAGTTGCAGGAATTGATGACAGAGTGGTCATTGTGTGCATGTGACAACAATATCACAAATCCTCCACAAATGTGTCTTGTATGGAAGGGTTGCAAGAAAAAAAGCCGCTCATCAAGAAAGGCCACACGCTGTCGCCACTGAGTGCAAAATTTGCCAAAACGCACCTTGAAGATTCTGAGGCCACAAGGAGAAAGGTGTTCTGGTCAGATGAGACTAAAATGGAATGATTTGGCCTCAACACTAAATGATACGTCTGGTGGAAATCCAGTACAGCTCACCATCCAAATACCACCATTCCTATAGGAAAGCATGGAGGGGGGAATTTTCTGTTATGGGGGTCTCTCTGCAGCAGGGACTGCAGCATTTGTCAGGATAGAAGGAAAAATGGACGGGGCAAAAACCCATCAAAGGAAAATCTGCCCTCTGCCAAAAAGTTGTCAATGGGAAGAAAGTTTACTTTTCAACATGACAATGACCCAAAGCGCACAGCAAAAATGAGCCTTGCATGGCCTAGTCAGAGCCCAGACTTAAACCCCATTGAAAATCTGTGAAATGACTCGAAGACCACAGTCCACAAATGGTCACCATCAAATTTAACTGAACTTAAGCAGTTCTGCAAAGAAGAGCGGGCATATATTCTAGATGTTAAAGTTAGTATAGACATCCCAACAGACTAAAGGCTGGAATTAAAGCAAAAGGGGGTTCAACAAAATACTGATGCAAGGGAGAATCCTTTTTTTCCATCTCGGTGATTCTGTTTTTTAAATTTAAAAAAAAAAATTCTGACGTGTTGGTGTTACAGTATATCTTTCACTTAGATGTTAATCAGTTGAACTGAGTAAAAACAGCTGGATAAAACAAAAATGGTGTCTGTCTTCATTTCAGACTGCAATGCAACAAAATGTGACTATTTTAAAGGGGGTGATTTTTTTTTTTTTTTTTTTCTCTATACCCACTGTAGTGCTGTGGCAAGGATCCAATATTTAAATGCTTTTGTGGCTTCCCACGTGATGATTCCCTTACTCATCTGATGCCCGCTTGGTGATTAGTCTGTTTCCTGGGGGCAGTCAATGAGTTTCCGGCCGCCTCCCTCACACAGACGCACATCACATGCTGCGACTGGCCAGAACTGGGGACAAGACTCAAGTTGTGTCTTTCTGCCCTTAGCCAGATGCAGGTCAAAAGTCACTTAGTAATACCACACAGACCAGGCGGGTCAGGATGCTGTGGCATATCTGATGGGAAAAGCAGAACATAAATATTTGTGGCCAGACCAGATGCCAGAATGTATTTCTTACCTGTGCTATACTGTCTCATTAATTGACCTTGTTCTAACACATCCTTTCTTAACCTTTTCACCCCAGTGGAACCCTTGGAATCATTTCTAGGTGTCAGGGAACCATACTAAAGCTAGTTCATTAGGGGTCAGTGGTAAGAATGCCCATTGCGTTTGGGGGTCAGTGGTAAGAATGCCCATTGTGTTGGGGGTCAGCGGTAAGAATGCCCATTGCGTTGGGGCTCAGCGGTAAGAATGCCCATTGCGTTGGGGCTCAGCGGTAAGAATGCCCATTGCGTTGAGGGTCAGCGGTAAGAATGCCCATTGCGTTGGGGGTCAGCGGTAAGAATGCCCATTGCGTTGGGGGTCAGCGGTAAGAATGCCCATTGCGTTGGGGGTCAGCGGTAAGATTGCCCATTGCGTTGGGGGTCAGCGGTAAGATTGCCCATTGCGTTGGGGGTCAGCGGGAAGAATGCCCATTGCGTTGGGGGTCAGCGGGAAGAATGCCCATTGCGTTGGGGGTCAGCGGGAAGAATGCCCATTGCGTTTGGGGGTCAGCGGGAAGAATGCCCATTGCGTTTGGGGGTCAGCGGGAAGAATGCCCATTGCGTTTGGGGGTCAGCGGGAAGAATGCCCATTGCGTTTGGGGGTCAGCGGGAAGAATGCCCATTGCGTTTGGGGGTCAGCGGGAAGAATGCCCATTGCGTTTGGGGGTCAGCGGGAAGAATGCCCAACTTAGGACTTGTTCACACTGGCTTTGCTCTCTGAAGTGCGATTTGCGTTCAGATGGCTCTTCAGAGAGCATTAAACAGGTGTGAGGAATGTTGTATTACCGGCTTTAACTCCTTGAACCCTACACTAATGTGCTGCAAGAACATGCATTGCATGTGGTTGCACAGTGGCCCTGTTCACTTGAATGAGTCGCATTCTCCCCCCCCAAAAGCGACTGGAGGTATAATTCCTGCCATGGACATGAAGAAAAGCATTGCAGTTGTGGCATGTATACTCCCCGCGACGATTGAAGCTAAAAAGGGTCTCCTAATTGTGCGCATGTATTGTCACGTGTCCCTGGTGGAGTGTATGTAGACAAGAAATGGCAGACTACAGGGGATCTGCAGCATAAGATGGCAAATAGAATGAAAAAAGGTATTTTATGGAGAAATTTTTTTTTTCTTCTTTTTTTTGAGAGAAAGATTTGTCTAAACATGGAAATATTAATAAAACAGAATGGTTAGAATTGAAAAATGGTTGTAAAATGAGAACCACTAAACAACTGGCTTTGGCAGTAGAATCTATGGTCAGGTTATTGAAGCTTTGTGGGTGTTTCACATTATTCGAGACTGCATAAAGTTTTTTGTTGTCAGAGACACTGTCTGCTAGACTTGCCGTTTGCGAAGATCAGTGATTGAGATAGCCACAGATAATATCAGAGTCTCCTGTTCTAAGTCAGCTCAAAGTATACAGAAGCAGTGATGTGTAAATAACTACCATTGTATGATTTAATCAGGTGAGCTTTGCAATTTATTATATGATTGGATTGTAAAATGTGTTGTGGTGGTCTCAGTGTCTGTGGACCTCATAACCGCTGTCATATAGGGTTCCTCCATTTAGGGCTGAAGGACAACCTTACTTATGAAGTTACTGATGTCATATTTTTCTTTTTGTTCCACAGAGCTTACGTATCGCTCTTCATGAGGCATCTATGTGAGCCGGGTGCTGACGGTTCTGAGACATTCGCAGATGGTGTTCCCCGTGAGGGATTATCTCGCCAGCAAGTTCTAACACGTATTGGTGTCATGTCCCTAGTCAAGAAAAAGGTAACTTTGAGCCCATTAAAAAGGCAAGTGACTCTGGTGACATTCTCCCTTGCTGATTCTGTTCGGTTCCAGCTGACGGTCACTGCAGCACCCACTTGTACACAGCCATTTTTAACACAGGAATGTGTGCGTTTGGATTGTACACTTGCACTGTGTGTTCTGACACCTTTCTATTCGAACCAGTGTTAATTGTTTCATGTCCTTACACCCTAACCCACCAGTCTGTATGATGTCAGCAGTTGACCTTTGACCTGTGTCCAGGCTGAAGGTACTGACACGTCTGGAACCCTTCTGCAGCTATAATATAGAAGCAAAGACTGACGCTTCCCCAACTAGGCCCCGATGAGCGGTGCAGGCGTGGATCGGTGCAGACTGACATCACCTTGTACCAGGGGCGGACTGACAACTCACGGGGCCCCCGGGCAATAGGGGTTCATGGGGCCCCTGTGTCCTTGCCCAAACTCAAAAAAGCCTATGAAAAATGTACCAGGGGCATCTCATGGGGCCCCCTACTGACCCCGGGCCCTCGGGCAGTGCCCGAGTTTCCAAATGGTCAGTCCGCCCCTGCCTTGTACACACACTGATACAGATCGGGTGGAAGGAGTGGCAGTCTTTGTTTCCATGATACACACTACTGGAAGGTGACACTTCATACTGGCCCCTCTACCTCTGAGCACCAGCGGGACACCACACACTTCTGCTTAGAGCGGCACGACAAGTCACATTTCTGCGGTTGTGTAAAAGGCAAGCAGTAGCACACTAACCTCCCTTAGGAAACGAACCATATAATCTGCCGGGTGTCAGATGACTTGGGGAGTTGCCACATGAGATGACAATTAATAAAGCCAGATACGCAGAAACTAAAACTCCATCAGGCAGGAAGGCTGCTCAGACCAAGGCACAGATTTGTATTGCATTTCGAATAACGTGAGAAAGAGTTAGAGCATCTGTCAGGTTTTTTGCTTTCTGTGTCCTCATTGGAGGGATTCTCCTCCCTGCCTATTAGGGGGGAGGTGATGGTAAATCTCGCCAACAGGGATATATAGAAAAACACGTTTTAGTAGCGTGACATTGTTTTTACTGAGGTATTTTTCTTACTGTCCTGGTGGTGCCCATACTTTTTTTTTTTCTTCTTTTTTTTTTTTTTTTTTTTTTTTTGCCCAGGTGTCATAGGGACAGGAAGCAAAGTAAAATCTCCCTGAAAAAAGAGAAAAAAAAAAAAAAAGAGAAAAAAAAAAATCCACTCTATCATTAAGGCCTTATGCACACTGGTTGTAACCAGTCCTCATGCACACGTTTTGCCAACGCTGGTAACATTAGCTGTGTAAAGTCACGTTAAAAACCAGAGGTTTTTTTTTGTGTTTTTTCATTAGCGTTTAGCAGCATTTGCGTTTTTAGCAGGTTTTTTTGACCAAAAAATTTTTTTTTTTGCGTAAAAAAAAAAAATTAAAAAAATAAAAAACCGCCTGTTTGCAGTGTTTTTCAGTGTTAGCCACAAGCCTACAGGGCACTTATACCCCCTTCCTCCCCAGGCCAATTTCCAGTTTTCAGCGCTGTTGCACTTTGAACGACAATTTCGCGGTCATGCAACACTGTACCCATATGAAATTTTTATCATTTTTTTTGTGACAGCATTATTTTGGTGGTATTAATCACCTCCTGGATTTTTTTAATTTTTCTTAAACCAAAAACCACTGAAAATTTTGAAAAAAAAAAAAGTTTTTTCTTAGTTTTTGTTATAAACTCTTGTAAATAAGTGATTTTTCTCCTTCTCTGATATGCGCTAATGAGGCTGCATTGATGGGCACTGATAGGCTGCACTGATGAGGAGGCACTGGTAGGTGGCACTGATGGGCATTGACAGGCATAACTGGGCACTGACTGGCGGCACTGATAGGCGGCACAGATGTGCACTGACAGGCGGCACTGACTGGCACTGACAGGCGGCATTGATTGGCAGCACTGATAGGTGGCATTGATAGCTGGCACTGACTGGCACTGATGGGTGACACTGAAAGACAGCTCAGATGGGCACTGATATGTGGTATTGATGTACACTGGTAGGCAATGATATGTGACATTGATGTGGCACTGATGAGCACTGACAGCTGGCACTGATGAGCACTGACAGCTGGCACTGCTGGGGCTATGCTGATCATCAGGGCACACTGATCATCAGTGCTCTGATGATCAGTGTACATGTCCCCTCCGCGGAATGCCGATTACCGACATTATTATTATTATTATACAGTATTTATAAAGCGCCAATAGTTCGCTCAGCGCTGTACATTACAAAGGGGGACAGAACGTGACAGAACAACAACAATACAATGCAAAACATGAGGGGATCGAGGGCCCTGCTCTTTCGAGCTTACAATCTAGGAGACATTTCCCTGTTTACATGTGATCAGCTGTGATTGGACACAGCTGATCACATGACCGAGCCGACATCTTCGGCTCTTTCCGTGGATCAGTGATCCGCTGTGTCCGAGGGACACAGCGCACCACCGATCGCTATGCTCCGGGAGCCGCGCATGCGCGCTTAGAATGGGAGGACATCAAATGATGTCCCCCCAGAACAAGAGAACCGCCTTGTGTCCGTCATATTACTGTATGGCGGGTGGGAGGTGGTTAAGGAACGACTGATGTTTCGTTTATCGGACGAAAAAAACGGCTGGTTTTCGAGCCGTCTATGGCCTGCATTAGGGATGTTCTTTCATTCTCAGTGATAGTAGTAAACAGGACAAATAGAATGTGTGACCCTCCCTAACGGGGGCACAGACGGCAATAAAAACCTGCTCAATTCCTTCTCTGTTCTATCCAAAACTAAAATAAAAAATCTTCCTTTTTAGCTATACTTTTAATACTGTATGGTATTTAAACTGTTCAATAATCAGCTAGCCATTGGTGTAAAGGTAATAATGGGTGCTAAGTGACAATCAGGACATTGCCAATACTTGTGATTACATGCTGATTTTCCTTGTCTTCTGCGCCATTGTGACTTTTATTCCTCCCTCACAGGTTCAGGAATTTGAACATATCAATGGGCGATGGAGCATGCCGGAGCTGATGCCTGATCCCAGTTTAGACTCCAAGCTGTCATCGCGAGCATCCTCACCCACCGTAAAAACCAGCACGACTACTCCAGAACCCTCCCTCACCAACACCCCCTGCACATCTAAACCTGGTACGTCCAAGTGTAAAAATCCTCTACAGCCATTGGCTGTTATCTGCCTCAGAGCAACACCTTCAGCAGTCTGAGTTTGCTGTTTTTGACACACAAAATGTTTAAAGTGTTAAAAAAAACTCACAACAGTACAATCAGTCTGTAGATGCAGTAAAGCATGCTTGTTATACTCACTGTGGAACCTCAGGGGTTAATCCTCTGCATTGTGTATAAAGGCTGTTTGATCCTGTCTTCTCTGATCTGACCCTTCTACTGCCCCCAATCCATCTGCTGATAGAACAGAGCTTTGGGGGGCAAGCTGCACATGCTCAATTTCATGTGTATTGTTAGGTGTGTTTTTTTTTTTTTTTTTCTTGAGAGGGTGCATGTGATCAGCACAAGGCCAATCATCACTGTCCAGACAGAGGGCAGGGGTTCTGCAGCCTCATAGGACAATCGGGGAAGAATGAAAACTCCATCTACAAGCTTTAACCAGTGCTCTGCTGGACACTGATAGAAGTCAAAAGACTGCTCTACCTGCTGATGAGAAAAGAGATTTGGCAGTTTATATTTACTAAAATAATTGCATTTCCATGTTCTGTGTATTGTGAAAGACCGGATATAGTGAATGCAGGGTCCGGGGAGACCAGATATAGTGAATACGGGGTCCGGGGAGACCAGATATAGTGAATGCGGGGTCCGGGGAGACCGGATATAGTGAATGCGGGGTCCGGGGAGACCGGATATAGTGAATGCGGGGTCCGGGGAGACTGGATATAGTGAATGCGTCGTCCGGGGAGGCCGGATATAGTGAATGCGGGGTCCGGGGAGACCGCATATAGTGAATGCGGGGTCCGGGGAGACCGCATATAGTGAATGCGGGGTCCGGGGAGGCCGCATATAGTGAATGCGGGGTCCGGGGAGGCCGCATATAGTGAATGCGGGGTCCGGGGAGGCCGCATATAGTGAATGCGGGGTCCGGGGAGGCCGCATATAGTGAATGCGGGGTCCGGGGAGGCCGCATATAGTGAATGCGGGGTCCGGGGAGGCCGCATATAGTGAATGCGGGGTCCGGGGAGGCCGCATATAGTGAATGCGGGGTCCGGGGAGGCCGCATATAGTGAATGCGGGGTCCGGGGAGGCCGCATATAGTGAATGCGGGGTCCGGGGAGGCCGCATATAGTGAATGCGGGGTCCGGGGAGGCCGCATATAGTGAATGCAGCACTTTAAAAGGAAACCTAAAGTGGACCTTCACTTAAAAGTGAAAGTTCTGCTCAGCCTACTCCCCCTCACCCCCCTTCCTTCTCCAACATGATTTTTCTTTTGCCCATACTTCTCTTGTGGGTCACGGGGGTATAGTTATATTTGTCCTCCTGTGGCCTAGCATCAGCTGATAGTGGGTTGTTGCCACCTATAAACTGCCCCGAGTGCCTCCAGGCTTGGGAAGCTTCCCGACAATATTGTCAGGATCCACCCGCTGCTTGATTAACAGCTGTCTCCACCTATCAGCATGCAGCTGAGAGCCGGAGCAAGATGCTACCATCCCCTCCCCAGTTCAGCATTTGGAATGTGAGTGCTGGAGGGACAGAGCCTGGGAGCAGTGACTGACAGTTGGCAGCTTGAGAACTGAGGAATTCGTGGTCATGAGATTGCTCAGTTCTCGGTCTTAGAGTTGATGTGTGACAGCTACAGCTTTTTTTTAATCACATGCTTCTTTAACCCCTTGCCCTCTAGAGGATTCCCCCCCCCCTTCCTGACCATCCATTTTTTGCGATACGGCGCTGCGTTACTTTAACTGACATTTGCACGGTCATGCAACGCTGCACTCAAATGAAATTTACGTCCTTTTTTTCCCCATGAATTGAGCTTTCTTTCGGTGGTAATTGATCGCCTGTGTTTTTTATTTTTTGCACTATAGAAAAAAAAGCCAGAAAAAAACAATATTTTTGACTATTTTGCAATAAAACATATCCAGTAAACAAAAAAATCAAAAAAATCGAATTTCATCATAAATTTAGGCCAAAATGTATTCTGCTCCGTGTGTTTGCTAAAAAAAATCCCAATACGTGTAAATGAATTGGTTTACGTGAAAGTTGTAGCGTCTACAAACAGTGGTATAGATACTGGAATTTTTACTAGTAATGGCGGCAATCAGTGACTTATAGCGGGACTGCGGCGGGCATTCTCACACTGGGGGGAACTGACTTGGTTCGACTGACATCCCCAGTGACACCAATACAGTGATCAGTGCTAATAAAAAGCACTGACACTGTACTAATGGTACTGGGCCTGAAGTGGTTAACATGAGGGGCGATCAAACGGTTAATGTGTGCCGTTTCACTATGTGCTGTGTCCGTGTGCTTCACAGTAAACACACTGCTTTAGATGGCTGTGCTGTGCACATCCATCCTAATCAGTGTGCACGACAGTTCTCCTCCCCGTCAGAGATGCTCGGTAATCACCAGCCGGGACCTGGTGATTGACAGCGGATTGAATGGAGGCGCGAGTAGGGCGTGCACACGCCTCGCGTGTGCCCCCCACCCGAAACTGCAAAATCACGTGTGTGTGTGTGTATGTACAGTATATGTGTGTGTGTATATATATATTAGTGTGACTTTGTGCACCTGTGCTGCCCTGTAGCAGTATTTCTGCTATAGGTCAGTCAGAAAGCGGTTAAGTGTAATGACAAAATAATGTAATTAAAGCTGAACTCTGGGAACTGAAAAAAAAACTACTGTTGCAGTGACAGCCCCTGCCCCAAATACAAGGGTTAAGTGTTCATTTTTGTCTAGGTACAAGGGTAAAGGGCCATTACTTACCTTATTTGCTCCTCTGGAAGTTATTGGCAGGTCCTCGGCATCCTCACTTAAAGCGGAGCTCCACCTAAAAGGGGAAGTTCCACTTTAAGGACTGCTACCCCACTCCCCATTAAGGATTGGCACTTTTGACAGGTACCCGCTCCCACTTCCGCCTAGGTGATCGGAAGCGGAAGGTGTCCTCCCTCCCTCCTGTAGTCTTGTGGGACACATGACAGGTCCCAGAAGACTACAGGACCATTCATGAAGTGCAGCGCTACTCGCACATGCGCAGTGGGTACCCAGTTATGAAGCCGCAAGCTATCACAGCCGGGTGCTCACACTGAAGATGCCGGCCTCCTGGAATACAGGACGGCCAGTGAAACGGGCTGCAGGTGACACACCACGGGACCGAGGGACAGGTAAGTGGCTGTTTTTTTAAAAGTCAGCAGCTACAGTTTTTGTAGCTGCTGACTTTTATTTTTTTTACAGGGTGAGTGAAACTCCACTTTAAGATGGAGGACTGCTGGTCCTGCATTGTATGTGAGGACATCACAGCTGCCTCCACCAACCGGAGTGCTGAATAGTAGATGCTTCAGTGATTGGTCTCATGGAAGGAGGAGCCTGTGAGATTGAGGGATAAGGTAAGTAACTGTACATGTTACTGGTACACTAGGCACAAACAAGCATGGTAAAGCTCCACGTCTAATATCCCTTGTAACAGTTCATTTGAGGCAAGCTGGCCGAAATGAACTATTTGCTGCACTAACAGGTGTGTTTGTTTGGCCGGCTATATTAACTGTAAGTAGCCCCAGCTACACACAGTATACAGTGCTGTGTTCCGGCGGCAAGATGTGAACTTCCCGTCCCACTCTCAGAACAAAATAGTCAGGCTGTGCGCTGCTCAGCCATTCATGGGGAATCTATTTGAAGTGCCGTGGAGAGTTCCACTGCAAGGATAGCTTTTCCAGTTCCCTGGAGTTCAGCTTTCAGAAAATGTAGTTCCTTATTGGTGATTGTTTCATTTTGCTATTGATATCTTACTAATGCTGAATATGGACCTGGATCCGAATACAGACAGGGAGAGTTCATTCTCTAAGATGAGTGGCAATTCATTATTACAGGAGTGTCATAAATCGGTCTGTTCTTTAAATATTTTTATACGTTTTTGGAGTTGGGTATATTATTTTGTACCCTTGTTTTATGTTCTTGTAAATGAAAATTTGTGGTATTTTGGTTATCCTTTGTGAGATCATTTGTTTTGGCTTGTAGTTTACAAGTCTCTTCCCTTTTTTTTTAAAGTATACCAAACTGGCAGTCTGTACATATTCATTGTGTCTTTTCTTCCAGCCACTCCAGCCCCTAGCGAGAGAGCAGAGAATGGGGGAACGCCTGTGGACAAGGAAGAGCCCGAGAGTAGAGAAGAAAAAGACGTGAGAGGAACAGAAAAGAGGGAGATGGAGAGTGATCAGGCAGCAAGTGAGAGGGTAAGGCTAACCATACACTTATTTCCTTTCATTCAGCCTGCAGGTCACCTTCATCTACACTTAAAATCACTGGATTCCTTCATCTACACTAAATACCATGGATAGAAGAGTGTCTGGATAGATAGAAGAGTGTCTGTCTGGATAGATAGAAGAGTGTCTGTCTGGATAGATAGAAGAGTGTCTGTCTGGATAGGTAGAAGAGTGTCTGTCTGGATAGGTAGAAGAGTGTCTGTCTGGATAGGTAGAAGAGTGTCTGTCTGGATAGGTAGAAGAGTGTCTGTCTGGATAGGTAGAAGAGTGTCTGTCTGGATAGGTAGAAGAGTGTCTGTCTGGATAGGTAGAAGAGTGTCTGTCTGGATAGGTAGAAGAGTGTCTGTCTGGATAGGTAGAAGAGTGTCTGTCTGGATAGGTAGAAGAGTGTCTGTCTGGATAGGTAGAAGAGTGTCTGTCTGGATAGAAGAGTCTGGGATGCCAGCTATTGTATTCAGACTGCTGCATGAATACCTAAACAATGACTGCACCTGATTACTTTTACAAATGCAGCACTTTTTCTATCCTGCTATTGTCAGGATCCCTCCATGCGCTGGAGGGATCCTGACAATATTGTCGGAATCCACTCGGCTGCCTGATTGACAGCTGATTCCACCTCTCAGGTCTCGGCTCAGAGCTGGAGCCATTTGCTCCCACCCCCTCCTGGCTGGCGCTCTTGTGACCGCTGGAGGAGAAAAGCGGTGACTTGACAGTCAGTGCTCTCCACTCTGAGCAGACCAGTTACTGAGCGATCAGCAGTCATCTGGGGCTTAGAGCCAACGTGTGATAGCTGCAGCATAGAGGTAAGTATGAACTTTGTAATTATTATTATTATTATTTTATTTTTTTTTAAACCCATACATCTCCTTTTTTAAAAGCCACCAATTTTATGCATTGCTTTTATATCAACCCCTGCCCTCATTGAGCTTACAATGTAATGTCTCTATCTCACACACATACACAAACACATGCTAGGGTCAATTTAGACACCAGCTAATTATCCTGCCACATTTTTCAGTTTTAATTGATAATAGGAACAGAGAGGAAATCTTCCAATGAGTAAATCTGTTCTGGTTGCAGTGGTTTAAGAGGGGATCTCCCTTCATTTAGTAGAAATTTCATTTTAAGTCCTGTTGTATCTTTGGGACAGGACATGGAGGAAAATCTCCCCAATGGGGTCTTAAACATTTTTTGCTGCATTGAAAACTAAGAAAAAAAATTAGTGCGTTCTATACACTTAACTCACTAATGCAGGCCATAGATGGGCCAAAAACTGGCCGTGTAAAAAAAAAAAAAAAAAGACAAAAATCAGTTGTTCAATAGGCCGACGTTACCACCCACGGTAAAAAAAAATCAGCCGATTTTTGTCCTGTCTACGGCCGGCATTTAGTTACTTCTGTCCCTTGCAGAGAGCTATTATATTTGACATGAAAAAGTATTGCGGTTGCAACAATGTATCTATTTGTATCCATTTCAGATACAGATGGTTTTATTTGGATACAAATAGATACATTGTTGCAACCGCAATACTTTAATATGTCAAATCAGGGGCGGACTGACCATTTGGAAACTCTGGCACTGCCTGAGGGCCCGGGGTCAGTAGGGGGCCCCATGAGATGCCCCTGGTACCTTTTTCATAGGCTTTTTTGAGTTTGGTCATGGACACAGGGGCCCAATGATCGCCTATTGCCCGGGGGCCCCATGAGTTTTCAGTCCGCCCCTGTGTCAAATATAATAGCGGACTGGAATTCTTCTTCTTCGTGCAGGTCACGGCTCATGCGCAGATTTTTTATCGGTAAAACGATCGGCCGATTTGCCCATCATTGCCGGGAAAATCGGCCGATTGGCAAAATCGCCGATTTTTTTTTTTTTTTTTTTTTTTTCCCCCCCAACTTTACCGATTAAAAAAAAATGTGCCAAAACCCGAAAAACGGCCGACCAATTAACCCACTAACGGTGCAAAAATCGGCAGATTTTTTTTTACTCTGGATGCAAAATCGGACGATTTTCGACCCGTCTATGGCCTGCATAAGTTATACTGCGTCTAAGTATTCACCATATTGAATTATTCATTGCAGCACATACCAGCACGTTCAGATACTCTCGCTGCCAGTCCTTCTTCTTTAGATATCTGCTAGTCTATGGGTAGCCTTCGCGATCTGGTAAAGCTGTGATCATGAGTTTACTTCTCACAGGGGACAATTCTGCATTCTCTAAAGGTCTGCAAGGTCGTCCGTGTTTTTTTTTTTTTTGTGGGATTTTCCCAGATCTTCTACTCCCATAATCCAAAACAAGTTATTTACTAAAACTGGGGCGTGCAAAATCTGGTGCAACTCTATTCAGTCAGCTTCCAGGTTTTATTTCCACAGCTTAACTGAACACCCTGAAGCTATGTTACCATGCACAGCTGCACCACATTCTGAATGATCCAGTTTTAGTAAATCTCCCCCGTAATAAACTTCACAAGACTTCTTCTTCCCCTTTAAGTCGAATTGTCCCTGGAATTTGTCTTTGCTTGTGTGTGACAAAGGACTGTTAGATGACATTCATCAAATAATTACTGAATGTTTGCCCATTAAAACGAATATCTGACTGTCTTTTCAGACCCCGAGTCCTCCGGACACGGTAAGCCCGCCATCCAACGCTGTTCCTGATGAGAAGCAGACCTCAGATTCTCCAGAAATGGTGCAAGGAAAACAAGAGCCTAGAACCCAAACCCCGGTCACAGAGGAGCGAAGCGGTAGGTTTACATAACTGACAGAAGCCTAGTGTCCATTGCAAGCTCTGTGTGGCATGACTTTTCCTTAGATTTTGTTATCCACTCAGACTTTTTAGGCCCTTTTCACACAGGCGTTCCATATGTCCGTTTTTTTCATCTATCCGTTTACGGATGAATAACAGACACCCATGTATTTCTGTGGACTAGTGGATGTAAATGGATGATCATCTGTTTACATGCAAGAATATTCGCATCCGTTAACCCCTTGCCCTCCAGAGGATTTACCCCCCTTCCTGACTAGGCCATTTTTTGAGTAACGGTGCTGCATTACTTTAACAATTGTGCGGTCATGCAATGTTGTACCCATATGAAATGTATGTCCTTTTTTTTTTTTTTTTTTTCCTCACGAATTGAGCTTTTTCAGTGGTATTTGATCACCTGTGCAGTTTTTATTTTTTGCGCTAAAAGAAAAAAACAATAGTTTGGACTTTTTGATATTAAACATGTCCAGTAAACAAAAATGTTAATCACATTTCGTCATAAATTTAGGTTAAAATGTATTCCGCTACGTCTTTGCTTAAAAAAAAAATCCCAATATGTGTAAATTAATTGGTTTATGTGAAAGTTATAGCATTTACAAATGGCGGTATAGATACTTTTTTTTTTTGCCCACTAGTAATGGCGGCGATCAGAGACTTTTAGCGGGACTGCGGCAGACATTCTGACACTGGGGGGAACTAACTTGGTGTCTCTGACATCCCCAGTGACACCAATACAGTGATCAGTGCTAAAAAAACAGCACTGACACTGTACTAATGGCACTGGGCAGGAAGGGGTTAATGTGAGGGGCGATCAAAGGGTTAACTATGTGCAGGGAGTGTTTTACTAGGGGGCGGGGGTGTGTGCTTCACTGTAAGCACACTGATTGGGATGGCAGTGTGCCAGAGCTGACAGGAAGTAAGACTGTTTGTAAACAAAACAGTCTTCTTCCCCGTCGGTGATTGTCAATAATCACCGGGCACCGGCAGGTAACGGGTAATCACCAGCCGGGACCCGGTGATTGACATCCGCAGCTGCGAATGGCGGCTCAGGTAGGGCACGCGTGGCTCGTGTGGGCCCCCCGTACCCGGAAATGCAAAATCACGTATATATACATGATTTTGTGCACCCGTGTAGCAGTATATCTGGTATACAGTTACGGGGAAGCGGTTAACATCCGTTTTTGTAACGTAAGGAAACCCTATTTTTCTTCTGTAAAAAAAAAACAGGATGGATGAAGAACTGAGGTGAACTGATCCGTTTTTTTTCTTGGAAAAAACATGACTGAACTGATGAAGTAAAGCAACGCCCGTGTGATTGGGCCTTACAGTGTTGTCTCCCTGCAGGAGATAATATGATATTTTTTGGGCATTTTTAAGCTTAGCATAAGACATATTATTGACATCTTTTCAAATACTCTTCATTTTCTATGCATTTGTGTGATTTACTTCTATGTCACTTTAGGGTGTCTCCTTTTTAATCTTTTCTGCCTTGTGACCTCGTGAAATTTCAGTCCTCCACGTCACCTACTGTCAGGGTTTGGCTGGGCGCCGTACATGAGACATCCTGTACTGATTACAGTGCTTGGTGTGGGTTGGATTTGGCATTAATGTTCACTGGCGGCTGGGTGAGCACTACTGTGGGCAGTTGCATGAGCTGGCAACGCAAAACTTCTGAAATTTGGTGTAGTGAGATAGGAGGGAACACCAGCGATTGGCACTTAGGTTAGGGGGTGTTTGACTGCTGGATGTGAAGCCGAAGAGCACACCCAGCTTACCACCTACCCCTTTTTTCCATTAATCAGTGGGTGGCACTGATGTCATCACAGTATATACAACTACAGCGGCTTGATGAGTCCCAGTAACCCTGCTTCTGGAAGCAGGCAGCGATGACCAGTCATTTTGGAAGAAGTCGAGGCCTCCCTGGTAACTTTTTCAATGGGTATTGCGTGACAATGGAATGGAGCAGAACAAATGAAATACTGCAGGGTATTCCCTGCACACCTAACATCTGTCTGTTTAGTATACTTGATGAAGAACGTTGGCAACATTATACAAGAATACTTTGTTAGGGAAGAATTGTCCATAGCACATAAAGCCATTGCTGTTAAATGGGTGATTCCATCACCCCCCAACCCCCCCACCAGTGTACGTCAATGGAAAATGTTGCTCAACCAGAGTATTCCATGTGAGAACTTAATGCATTGGAAATCATTTCATAAATGATGGGACTGAATGATGAATTTGTACTCAAAGTGGTTGTAAAGTTAAAAGGTTTTTTCCTTAAAGAATTAAGGTAAGACAGGCAAGACTTGAAAGTTGCTGTTCCCAGACGCTCTCCATCCAATCTGACAGAGCTTGAGCGATTCTGCAAAGAAGAATGGGCAGAAATGTCCCTCCCTGTCCAAAGCTGGGAGAGACATCCCCAAAAAGACTTGCAGCTGGAATTGCAGCCAAAGGGGGTCCTACAAAGTATTGACTCCGGGGGGCTGAATACAAATGCTGCCACACTTTTCACAGATTTATTTGTAAAAAACTTACAAAAACCTTTTCTCATTTTCCTTCCACTTGACAATTATGTGCCACTTTGTCTTGGTCTAGCACATACAATCCCCAAAATTACGTTTTTGGTTGTAACATGACAAAATGTGGATAAATTCAAGGGGTATGAAGACTTTCAAGGCACTCTATTATCAGCATTCATTTTATTTTAGTGGTTTAAATTCCCTGCTCATGCATAACCCTTCTTAGCTTCGTTTTTGAGGTAGTGTCCTATTCTTTCACAACATCTGGACCCCAAGTCCTTGGAATTGCAGGCAAGTCCTCTTCATATTAAAGAGGCACCTCCACTTCAGCAGGTGGGGGGACATCTGTTGGCCTTTGCAGTCATTTGAAAGTCTAGAGGTTACAAGCTGGCGTTTCACTGCTTTCATCCTCCACGTTTTGTACACCTAAGTGTTTCTTCAGAGCTACAAAATGAACGGTTTTCTTTGCAATGATAGAAAGGCTTTTGTCTCAGGGATCATTACACGTGTGCTAGAAGAGAAGTCCTTTTAGCTTCTATTCCAACCTTTTTACGGTTCCCAAATGGACATGTCTAGCCTGTTCTGGACTTCAAGGCTCTCAACAAGTTCCTGAAGGTACAAAATTTAGGATAGAGTCCACTAATTTTGGTGATTGCTTCACTTCATCAGGGGGACTTCTGGCATTGATGGATATCAAGGATGCTTTGGTTCCAATGTCTGGAGTACTTCAGGCTAGCCCTTGACATGGCACAGGCAAAGGTACTGCTCCTGCAGGACAAGTGCCTGTACCTTTTGATCCTAGTTGGAGTCCCTAAGGTCGTTGGAAAGTTCTTTGATTCGGGTTTGTATTGATGGTTCTGGGGAAGATGGTAGCCACCTTTAATTCGGTCCTACATGCAAAGTTTCTTTCCAGAGCTTTACAACTTAATATCCTGTTGGTCTGGAACAAGTGTCAGGAGCCCTTGGATTGGCCAAGGCACCTGACTCCCAAGACCAGGTTGGTTCTGAAATGGTGGAATTCCACCAGATGCTGGATACTTTCTTCCTTCTGATTACTTGAAAGGTCTTATAACGGATGCCAACTTGTCGGGCTGGGGAGGTGGTCTGAAGAACCTCTCAGGTCAGGGAGCATGGCATCAGAGGAGCTGAAGTCATCTATCAAGATCCTGGAACTTCAAGCTTTTCAGCTGGTTCGCTCACACCGTCTGTCTGCCTTCAGGGTCTCCCTGCTGGGGTGTAGTTGGCCAATGCCATTGCAGTGTCATACATATCAGCCGTCAAGGAGGAACAAGAAGTTGTGCCACTCAGAAAGAAGTGGACCTGATCTTGTCCTTGGCAAAACATTGCAATCTGGCCCTCTCCATTGTGTACATTTCCAGCGTGGAAAATTAGCTGGCAGATTTTCTTAGCTGTCATCAGTTGAATCTGAAAGAATGGGCCCTTCACCTGGAGGTGTTAGCAGAGGTTTGTCTGTGTTGGGATATGATGGATGTGGATCTCTTGGTGTCCAGATTCAGCAACAAGCTAGATAGGTTTGTGGCCGGGGATCCACAAGCGCTTGCGGAGACCCCTCGGGATCAGTTTTCCCTGATCTATGACTCCCCTCCACTGCAGCTTGTTGTACAGGATAAAGGTGGAGGACATTCTGGTGATTCTTATTGCACCAACTTGGCCAAGAAGTGTGTGGACATCACAAATCTCTTGGCAGATGAGCCATGGATTCCTCCAGATCAGCCAGACTTGCTGTCACAGGGTCAGATCTTCCATCCTTCTTTACAGTCGCTGGCTTTGACAGTGAGAGCACAGTATGGTGTCCACACGGTGTGTGGACATCACAAATCTCTTGGTAGATGAGACATGGATTCCTCCAGATTTACTGTCACAGGGTCAGATCTTCCATCCTTCTTTACAGTCACTGGCTTTGACAGTGAGAGCACAGTATGGCGCAAAATGTAAATCAGATGCTAAAAATTACAGTAGTGCACCCAAATAATTCATAAGTCCATAAATAGTCCATCAAGGGTTGAGGATGTATCAACTCTGTACACTAGCTGCAGATCCTCACAAAGAAAGAAATGTCTGTATGAAATAGAAAAATACGCCAGACTAACTGTAGTATATGGATGACATTTTAATGAATAAAAAAGACAAGCAGCAACGCAAACCGAGGGAAGAGCAGCGCTCATGAAAGATCATAGGCAGCTTCAAAAGATGTTCAGGGGAGGACACGCTGATCTATGGATGGAGCCTGTGGCACCTCCAGAAGCCAAAGGATGTAAGGGAACTGGCAAGCAGGGCCATCTGTGGAACACGGGACACTGTGGAGTTGATTTACTAAAATTGGAGAGTGAAAAATCTGTTGCAGCTCTGCATAGAAAGCAATCGGCTTCCAGGTTTTTTTTCCCAAAGCTTAATTGAACAAGCTGAATTTAGAAGCTGTTTTGCTACCATGCACAGCTGCACCAGATTTTGCACTCTCCAGTTTCAGTAAATCAGCCGCTTTTGTGTGCGTCCAGTAGCGAACACCGCAGGTAATCATTGGATGCGCAGACAACCACGAATACAGTTGCAAGAAAAAGTATGTGAACCCCTTGGGATTACGTGGAGTTTTGCATGAATTGGGCATAAAATGTGCCCTGAACGTCATCTAAGTCACAACAATAGAAGAACACAGTCTGCTGAACATAATACTACACAAACATTAGATGTTGCCATGGTTTAATTGCACATAACATGTAAACATTCACAGTGCAGGGAGGAAAAAGTATGTGAGGCCCTAGCTTAATGACTTCTCCCAGAGCTAATTGGAGCCAGGAGTGAGCCAACCTTGACTCCAATCAGTGTGATGATATTGGATGTGTTGCTGACAGCTGTCCTGCCTTTAAAAAACACACACCTGTTTTGGCTTTACTGGTTTCAAGAAGCACTGTCTGATGTGAACCATGCCTCACAGAAAAGAGCTCTCAGAAGACCTACGATCAAGAATTGTTGACTTGCATGAAGCTGGAAAGGGTTACAAAAGTATCTCCAAAAGTCTTGATGTTCATGTGTCCACGGTAAGACAGACTGTCTACAAATGGAGAAAGTTTAGCACTGTTGCTACTCTCCCTAGTTGTGGTCGTCCTGTAAAAATGACTGCAAGAGCACAGCGCAGAATGCTGCATGAGGTAAAGAAGAATCCCAGAGTGTCAGCTAAAGACCTACAGAAATCTCTGGCACATGCTAACATTTTTGTTGACACATCTACAATAAGGAAAACATTAAACAAGAATGGAGTACATGGGAGGACACCACGGAGGAAGCCATTGCTGTCCAAAAAGAATATTGCAGCACGTTTGAAGTTTGCAAAAGAGCACCTGGATGTTCCACAGCACTACTGGCAAAATATACTGTGGACAGATGAAACCAAGATTGAGTTGTTTGGGAAGAACACACAACACTATGTGTGGAGAAAAAAGGCACAGCACACCAACATCAAAACCTCATCCCCACTGTAAAACATGGCGGAGGGAGCATCATGGTTTGGGGCTGCTTTGCTGCCTCAGGGCCTGGACGGATTGTTGTCATTGATGGGAAAATGAATTCCAGAGTTTATCAAGACTTTTGCAGGAAAACACACGACCATCTGTCCGCCAACTGAAGCTCCGCAGAGGATGGGTGATGCAACAGGACAATGACCCAAAGCATACAAGTAATTCAACAAAACAATGGCTGCAACAGCACAGAATACGCCTTCTGGAGTGGCCCAGTCAGAGTCCTGACCTCAACCCGATTGAAATGCTGTGGCATGACCTTAAGAGAGAAATTCAAACCAGACATCCCAAGACTACTGCTACACTGAAACAGTTTTGTGAAGAGGAGTGGTCCAAAATTACTCCAGATCGTTGTGCGGGTCTGATCTGCAACTACAGGAAACGTTTGGTTGAGGTTATTGCTGCCAAAGGAGGGTCAACCAGTTATTAAGTCCAAAGGTTCACATACTTTCTCCTCCCTGCACTGTGAATGTTTACATGTTATGTGCAATTAAACCATGGCAACATCTAATGTTTGTGTAGTATTATGTTCAGCAGACTGTGTTCTTCTATTGTTGTGACTCAGATGACGTTCAGAGCACATTTTATGCCCAACTCATGCAAAACTCCACGTAATCCCAAGGGGTTCACATACTTTTTCTTGCAACTGTAGCTGTGGCCATCGGCAACCTGCCATTATAGTGGAAAAAAAAAAAAAAGTTTCTGTTGCTACAATTTACACTGACCTTAAATGTGAATGTAGCCGTGGTCATCCATATACTACAATTGTGCTGGTTTTGACAGCATGGCTGTCGAAGCCTAAGTCCTGAGTGAGAGAGGTGTTTCTGACTCTGTTATCCCTACCCTTCTTAACCTCCCTAGCGGTCTGATTATGTCAGTATTTCTGTGCTCAAAGCGGTACATTTTTTTGCATGGAAATATGTATTTTTTTTATTGTAGGCCTGTAATTCTTAGGAATAACTCACTGATATCTGTCTGAACAAGAGTCTAGTAAACATCCCGGGTATGATAAAATTTGAAACACAAAATCATAAATTATAATTTAATAAATAATCATAAAAAATAATAATATAATAATAATAAATTTAATTCAATAATATAATCAAACCAAAAACACTGAAATGTGAAATATAGCGCCAAGTTCGCACATCGCTGAGCTCAGTCGCAGAATCGTTTTCAGTGTCTGATGAGGAATTTCCCCCACGAATCATTATCACTCAATTCTGCAAGTGGTTCTGATTTACTATCGCTGTTCTCTAGCCGGTCTAAAACCGCTTTTGACCTAAAGGGACGCTTTTTGGATGCCATGGACGTTTCTCAGTTTCCAGGCAGAAAGAACAGTAAAAATGCAGGCAGGGCGCCGGACAAAACACTCGGGACAAAATGTATGTGAAATGGTTTGATACAGGAATGTTATACTATGTGATTTTAGAGTATTGAGTAATGTCACTTTTAAAATTTTCAAATTTCCCACCAGTTCCGTCCCCCGTACATCCCGACGTTGCAGGGACCGGAACTCGGAGGACAGATGCCGGCGTTGGCCGGAGGACATTGCCAGGGACACTGCAGGGAGGACATCGCGGGAGCGCAGGACAAGGTAAGTGAAGAAGAGATCCCGGAGCAATGCTGCAGTGTATTCCCGAGTGTAGCTCGGGGTTACCGCTTGTGGTGCTGAAACTTTACCCCGAGCTACACTCGGGAATACCTCCAGGGGGGGTTAAGGCAAGAATGTTGACATCCAGGAAGGTGTATCATCGTACATGGAAGGATTATTATTCCTGGTGTTAGGCTCCTAAGTATCATTCCCAACAGTATGTCATGGGGTGAATCTTGGCTTCTCTCCAATCTGCTGTGTCTCTATGTTTAGGTACCACAAAAGGGCAGAGCTCGACCTTGGCCATTCTTTTCAGAGACCTATCATATCTAAATCTTTGGTAAAAGCCTCTGTAAAGGGAATGTTCCTCCTGTGCAGACGTCTTTTGTATCAGTGGGACCTTAATTTGGTCTTGTCTGTTTTGCAGACTTCACCTTTTGAACCTCTCAGAGAGATGACTTTGTCGCAGCTTGCATGCAAGACTGTCTTTTTGTTGCCATTACTTTGGGACTCAGAGTTGACTGTGCTCTCCTGCAAGGAACGATTCATGGCTCTCCAGCAGGATAAAGTGGTGTTGAGGCCTTGGTCCTTTTTTGTTTTGTTTTGGGTGTTTATTTTTTTTTTTTTTTAAACGTTAGGTACTCTACCTGAATCAGGACATTGTGTTGCCCTGATCTAAAGAATCCTAAAGAGAAGGTGCTTCACTTTTTGTATGTTGTTCAAGCTATTAGAATTGATCTGAAGTCTATATCTTCATGTCAGCGCCTAGGTTTGTTTGTCTGGAAGGTGTTTGCAAGGATCAGGCTGCTTTTCAGTCCTGCTGTTTCTAGGTGGATTCTTCTGTTTATTTTTCAGGCCTGTGATATTCTAGGCAAGGTTCCTTCTTTTTCCCAATCAAGGCCTATTCCACCAGGAATGTCAATTCTTCCTGAACTTTTAAGCCTCCAGCTTCTGTTCAGGTTTGTAAGGCTGCTTCTTGATCTTCTTGTCACACGTTTACTAAGGTCTACCAGGTCAAAGTCTATGCCTCCGTGGACACCAGTTTGGGGTGAGAGGTCTTGCAGGCTGCCTTGTAATGGGTTTTTTTCCCCTATTCTGTTTTTGGTTTTGGGCGTGTCAACCTTGTTGCTATGTTGTCCATCATGTTCAGTGCTTTGGGGCATCGTAAGTAATCATGAGTATGAAGTGTCCTTGTGATGTAAACCAAAAAGATGTTACAGGTAAAACAAAAATCCAAATTTACGAGTTATTTTTTTTTTTTTTGCCCCATGTAGCTTCTCAGATGGAGAAACCACAAGGTGGTGTCACAGAGAAATACCCAGCTGCAGAGAAGGCAGAAGCCGGACAGGGTGAAGCAGCAAGAGGTATTTCATAGTATACAAGTTGTATGGGCAGACGCATGGCTGAGCCTCTATGCTAAATGAGAAATAATTTATGTCCTTGTCTTCCAGGAGCAGAGGAGCTGAAGCTGGAGAGGGAGACTCTGAAAGATGGCAATCCCACCAACCAGCGGGAAGAGACCAGGAACAGCAATGGGACGAAAGAGCAGGGGCGACCAGAGAGACCCCGCTTTATGTTTAACATTGCCGATGGGGGATTCACAGGTAGGTATAAAATGAAGAAGGTCTGAGAGGAATAAAAGTGGCATGGATTAGTAATAGGTAAAGATGAGGAACATGTATGTCATATCTTCCACCTTCTGTCATCCTCAGAACTTCACACTTTGTGGCAGAATGAGGAGCGTGCTGCCATCTGTTCCGGGAGACTCAATGAGATCTGGCATCGTCGTCATGACTACTGGCTACTGGCTGGGATTGTAGTGTATCCTTGCTTGTCTTGTATATCGTTATCCATTCTGTATTTAAAAATAAAACTAATGAAAATTTGCATAATGAAAGTGAAGAATGTTTGTATGTGGCTAGATAATTTTTCAACTGTGCATTCTCTTTACTTCTTTTTTTTTTTTTTGGGGGGGGTGTCTCCTCTCTCTTTTTATCTGTTTTGTCTTTTTTCTTCCTTTCACCATCATTTCCATCATTCCTTTTCCTATATTTCTCACTCTTTTCAGTTCTTTGTCTCCTTTCTGTTCTTTTCTTGTATCATTCCTTTCATTCTCCTCTTCTTTTACCTCCTTTTTAATTGTCCTTTCTCTATTTCCTTGTCCTTTCTCACTTTATCCTTTGCTGTTCCTTTCCTTTCTCCATTTTTTTTTCCTTTTTCCCAACTTTTTTTCCCACTTTTTTTTTTCTTCCTTTTTTCCTTCACCCCCCCCCTTTTTTTTCCCTTCTTCCTCCCTCCTTTTTTTCTTCCCCCCCCTCTTTTTTCCTTTTTTCCCTTTTTTATTTTTTCCCCCTCCCCCCCCTTTTTTTCCCTCCCCCCCTTTTTCCCCTGTTCTTTTTTTCTCTCCCCCCCCCCTATTTTTTTCCTTTTTGTTTTTTCCCTTTTTTTTTTTTGTTTTCCCCTTTTATTTTTTTTTCCTTTTTATCTTCTATCCTCTTCCCCTTTCTCTTTTACTTTTTCCTTCTTCCTTTTTCTCTTCCCTGTTCCTCGTCCTTTTTTCCCTTTTTTTTTTTTTTTTTTTTATCTTCTGTCCTCCTTCCCTTTTTCTTTTTACTTTTTTCTTCTTCCTTTTCTCCTTCCTTTTTTCTCTTCCCTGTTCCTTGTCCTTTTTTGTTTTTTTCCTCTCCTCCTTTCTTCCCCTCTTTTCTATTTTTCTATTTTTCTTTTTCTTCTCTGCATTTCCCAGATTCTTTGTTCACCACTTTGAGTCCCATTGTGACTTTTCAGCATTTTGTTTGTTCTCCTTAACCCTTGCTCAGACACGGTTATGCAAGGTGGCAGGACCTCCAGAATGACTCTCCGTATGCTATCATTAATGAGCCATTTAAATCTGAAGCCAACAAGGGCAACTTCCTAGAGATGAAGAATAAGTTCTTGGCTAGACGCTTCAAGGTGTGCACTTCCTGAATTTCTTCTCAGCAATCTTCATTTTATCATAGTCTGGTATATTCACCAGTCCATCCACCTCTTTATCATCACTTTCATGGGAACAATTACAGGATAACACCCACCTCTAAGCGTACATTATCACCCCACAGCATTATTAGACCATTCAGCTTAGAAAAATCATTTTTTTCCCCCCTAATATGTTTTTTTTTCCCCCAAAAAAATAAATCTTGTTTCTAAAGTGTTAAGAGAGACTAGTTAATATCTTTCTATCTAATAAAAGGGGAAATATTCAGGACTATGATGTGAAGCTCTGTGGCTACTGTACTGTTAAGTAAGGGAACTTGCTGTGTAGGTTTGAGTGACAGATTTACTTTAACAGGAATTCATCAACCTGTAACTTTGGTTTAACCTTAACCACTTCCCATCCGGCTGCTTTATATAAACGGCCGGACGGTGGCAGTCCAGGGGCGGGTTGCCATTCATAAACGGCACCCGCCATTTTGGATTGTGCACGCTCCCTAGGAGCGCGCGGCACCGCGATCCGGTGCCCGCTGTGTTCTCCGGACACATCGGAACACCAATCGCTGTACGAGACCTCTGTGTGAGGTCCCGATCATGTGATCACCAATTGGCCAATCAGTGATCAAATGAATAGGTGTAATCAAGATGTCACTTCTGACATCATTGCTTACTACGTGTGACATCTGTGAATGATCACAGAGGTCACATGGTACAGGGCTATTCACAACCATGTGACAAGCTGTGACCAATCACAGCTCACACAGTATTTCTCAATGTCTGCAAGAATGCAGCCAGAGAGAAGGAGAAATGATTGCTTTTACAGCCTTTATGGGTGTAAAAGCAATCAGTGTAAAAAAAAAAAAAAACAATAATATAAAAAAAAAATATAAAAATGTAGAAAATGATTTTTTTTTTTAATTTATAATGTTTGGTTATAAACTAATTTGTGTTATTTTTATTTACTAAAAATATAACTGAATACATTTTGGCCAAGATTTATGAAGAAAGATTATTTATTTGCAAAATTTTATACGAAAAACACTTTTTTTCAAACTTTTTGGACATTTTCGTTTATATAGCAAAAAAATAAAAATCCCAGTGGTGAATAAATACCACCAAAATAAAGTTTTATCTGTCTCAAAAAGTGTTGCCATTCAAAGTGTGATAGTGCTGAAAGCTGAAAATTGGCCTGGACAGGACGGGGGTGAACGTGTCCGGACATGAAATGGTTAAAGGATCTGTACTGTAGACGCAGAGGACACATGAGCAGTCACCAGTATTGCCTGTGGTCTCACTGCAGCTGCTCTTTCCGCCATTACTGACAACCTATGTCTCGTTCTGCACTGTTTCTGTCTAGGCAGCCATTTGAAAGAGATAGGGTTTTACTTTGTCATATCACAGCTTTTCTCTGTTTACTGGTGACCCAATGACTGAGGAAGACGAGGAGTATGCCTTTTCTCCTCTGTCTTCCTCGCTTGAAGGTCATCGGATGATTCTGACCACACCAACTTACCCAAAGAGAATAGGTTGCGCAGACCTCATCAATCAAGACTTTTCCAGACTTGTCGCGCTGTTTGATATTTCCATCCTGCTTTACTGTTTCAGGCTTGTTGATGGCATGGCTGTGGAAGCGCACATCCTAAGGAACAACGGTGTTTCTGACGCTGTAATTCTTTCCCTTCTCAGTGCAAAGAAGTTGAACTTCAGGAAGGTGTACTACTGTACATGGAAGGCTTATTTTGCCTGACGTGAGGCTCTCAAGTTTCATCCTCAGCAGTACGTCATGGGCCCATTTTCGCTTTTCCAGTTTGGAGTACCATCAAGGGCAAGATCTCTGCCTTGACAGTTCAGTTTCAGAGACCTATAGCATGCATCTTATTCCTTGGTTAACCTCCCTGGCGGTATTCCCGAGTGTAGCTCGGGGTAAAGTTTCAGCACCACAAGCGGTAACCCCCGAGCTACACTCGGGAATACTATGCAGCGTTGCTCCGGGATCCCTTCTGCTCCTACCTTGTCCTGCGCTTCCACGATGTGTCCCCTGCGGCGTCCCCGGCCATGTCCTCTGACCGATGCCGGCATCTGTCTTCCGGGTTGCGATCCATGCGAGCGTCGGGATGTATGGGGGACGGAACTGGTGGTAAATTTAAAAGTGTCAAAAAGTGACATTCACTATGTAACGGAACCGGACCCCGACTGCGCTAGGGTATTTCTGTTAAACTTCCCTGTCCAAACACAGATCCACAGACACCACCGTGACCATACAGTAAATAGACAGCACCAGGCTTCTTAAGACAGGAAGTCAACTGCTTTATTTTAACACAAACACAAGATATATACACAGGGCAGGGAAATACAACCAGTAACAGGAAACACATCAGCAGGCAGTCCCATCAGGGGGAAGGGCTGCCGGAAATACCCCCACCAAACCAAGACACACAATAGAACAATGGGATACACCACATGGCAGTAGACAATACAGGAACACATACATCCCGTAACAGTTTGCTGCCAAGCAAGACACAATAGAACAATGGAACAACCATGTGGCAATAAACAATGAACAACCCCCACACCCCACCTATACATGTCCACACAATACTAGGACATTCCACCCTGTACCCCTAACAGGCACAGGGTGACTCACACATAATGGGAATATGGGGAGCGGAGACGGGTCCCCCCACCCCCAAAAGTCACTCCCTTCACACACCTAAATACACTAAAATCACATAGTAAAACATTACTGTATCAAACCATTTCACATACATTTTGTCCTGAGTGCCTTTAGGTCCAAAGCAGTTTTAGACCGGCTAGAGAACAGCGATAGTAAATCAGAACCACTTGCAGAATTGAGTGATAATGATTCGTGGGGGAAATTCATCATCAGACACTGAAAACGATTCTGCGACTGAGCTCAGTGATGTGCGAACTTGGCGCTATATTTCACATTTCAGTGTTTTTGGTTTGATTATATTATTGAATTTAATTTATTATTATATTATTATTTTTTATGATTATTTATTAAAGTATAATTTATGATTTCATGTTTCAAATTTTATCCTCCCCGGGATGTTTACTAGACTCTTGTTCGGACAGATTTCAGTGAGTTATTCCTAAGAATTACAGGCCTACAATAAAAAAAATACATATTTCCATGCAAAAAAATGTACCGCTTTTGAGCATAGAAATACTGACATAATCAGACCGCTAGGGAGGTTAAAAGCCTTTGTGCAGAGTATCATTTAGATTGTTTGTTTCACCTGTGCGACCTCCTTTGACTACTTTGGGGTTTATTTACTAAACCTGGAGAGTGCAAAATCGGGCTCCGTTCTGCATAGAAACCAATCGGCTTCTAACCTCCGCTTGATCAAGTAAGCTTTGGCAATAAAAACTGAAAGCTGATTGGTTTCTATGCTTTTGCACTCTCCCGCTGTAGTAAATAAACCCCCTTGGGTCCTTAATCTGGTGTTATCTGTTTTACAGACTTCTCCATATGGGCCAAAAAGGGGTCATTTGGGGGATATCTGTACTGTCCTGACATTTGGGGGATATCTGTACTGTCCTGACATTTGGCGGATATCTGTACCGTTCTGACATTTGGGGGGTATCTGTACCAATCTGACATTTGGGGTTATCTGTACCGTTCTGACATTTGGGGGATATCTGTCCTGTCCTGACATTTGGGGGATATCTGTATTGTCCTGACATTTGGGGGATATCTGTATTGTCCTGACATTTGGGGGATATCTGTACCGTTCTGACATTTGGGGGATATCTGTACCGTTCTGACATTTGGGGGATATCTGTACTGTCCTGACATTTGGGGGATATCTGTACTGTCCTGACATTTGGGGGATATCTGTACCGTTCTGACATTTGGGGGATATCTGTACCGTTCTGACATTTGGGGGATATCTGTACCGTTCTGACATTTGGGGGATATCTGTACTGTCCTGACATTTGGGGGATATCTGTACCGTTCTGACATTTGGGGGATATCTGTACCGTTCTGACATTTGGGGGATATCTGTACTGTCCTGACTTTTGGGGTATATCTGTACCGTCCTGACATTTGGGGGATATCTGTACCGTTCTGACATTTGGGGGATATCTGTACTGTCCTGACATTTGGGGGATATCTGTACTGTCCTGACATTTGGGGGATATCTGTACTGTTTTGACATTCTTGGACCTCAAGAAATTAGATTGGCCGTCAGTACTTCAGGATTGATCAATTTTCAGATCTATACCATAGTTTGTGAACTCTATAACTTTCCTACAGACTAAATAATAAACACTGATTTGGGTTTTTTTCACCAAAGAAATGTAGCAGAATACATCTTGGCCTAAATTTATGAAGAACAATTATTTATTTTCAAAGTTTTCGAGTGTTTTTTATTTATTTTTTATTGCTTCTTTCATGCAGGATTATTTTTTTTTTGGCTGTTTTTACTTGGCGTGCAATGTTTTAGAATTTGTTGCACTCTCCTGTAGGAAGCTTTTTCTCATTCTTCATCAAGATAAGGTGGTGGTGAGGCCTCTGTCCTCCTTTTTATACGTAAGGTGGTTTCCTCATTCCACCTGAATCTGGACATTTTGTTGTCATCTTTATATCCTAATGTAAACATCTTAAAGTGGAACTTTACACTCTCAATCAACGCCGACTATTTTAAATCTTTATGCTGCTAGCACAAGTAAATGGATAGGAAGGTATATCATATACAGGGGCGGACTGACAACTCATGGGGCCCCCAGGCAATAGGGGATCATGGGGCCCCTGTATCCTTGCCCAAACTCAGTGCCCGAGTTTCCAAATGGTCAGTCCGCCCCTGCTCATATACTTGTTTTAAACGGTTTTCTTTTACATTTCATTAGGTACTTTCTAATTTCCATGCCTAGGCAAATTATGTCATACATCCCAGGAGTCTTGAGGAGGGGATTTTTCAGCTAAGCATACCCTCCTGCTTGTATGCATGAACTAAGAGCAGATGGATTCCAGGAAGTGATTGTTACATGAATCGTCTGCCCTTATTCAAGATGGCCACGGCCATAAATGCTAAGGGGGTGTTTTTCTTAGTGATTTCTTAGCAAAATAAAGCATGGAGACATGGATGGATGGGGAAGTTTGCTTTGGATATTACAAATAAATTAGATATCGCTTTTGGTTTGTGGTGCTCAGATACAGTGAAGAACCGCTTTAATCGCTTTAGATCCACCCCATAGCCGAAATACTGCTACAGGGTGGCAGCTGTGTGCAAAATCACATGTGTATATATACGTGATTTTCCATTTCTGGGTAGGGGGCGCACGCGCCCTACCTGCGCCGCAATTTGCGGTTGTGGTTGTCAATCACCGGGTCCCGGACGGTGATTACTCACCGGTGCCCGGTGATTGCTGAAGATCTCCGACGGGGGGAGAACTGTTAGTAAACAAAACAGTTCTCTGCCCTGTTAGCCCCTGTCAGCTCCTGCACACTGCTTTGCATGGCTGTGCACAGCACAGCCATGGAAAGCAGTGTGCTTACAGTGAAGCACAAACAGAACGTGATGTAAAACCGCACACAGTTAACCCTTTGATCATCCCATGTTAACCCCTTCCTGCCCAGTGCCATTAGTACAGTGTCAGTGCTTTTTATTAGCACTGATCACTGTATTGGTGTCACTAGGGATTTCAGTGACAGCAAATCAGTTCCCCTCAGTGTCAGAATGCCTGTCACAGTCCCGCTATAAGTCGCTGATCGCCGCCATTACTAGTATAAATTAAAAAAAAAAAAATTAAAAAGCCCAGTGTATATATACCGCCATTTGTAAATGCTATAACGTTCACGTAAACTAATTAATTTACACGTATTGGGATTTTTTTTTAGCAAAGACATGTAGCAGAATACATTTTGGCTTAAATATATGATGAAATTAGTTTTTTAAAATTTTTTTACTGGACATGTTTAATAGCAATAAGTCAAAGATATTGCTTGTGTGCTCAAAATTTGTCTTTTTTTTTTAATAGCGCAAAAAATAAAAACCGCACAGGTGATCAAATACCCCCGAAAGAAAGCTCTGTTCGTGGGGAAAAAAGGACATAAATTTCATTTAGGTGCAGTGTTGCATGACCGCGCAATTGTCAGTGAAAGTAACGCAACGCCGTAATGCAAAAAATGGCCTGGTCAGGAGGGGGGTGGGGGGAATCCTCTGGAGGGCAAGGGGTTAAGAACATTCGCCACCCTTTGGTTGTTGTTTTAAGCTGTAGACGTCTGAGTAGCTCAATTTCAGCAGTCTGACTCCATGTTTGTTTTTCTAAAGGCCCCACTAGTTCTTTATCAACTATTTCTAGGTGGATTTGTCAACTTCTTTCTCAGGCCTGTGATATTGAGGCCAATGTTCCACCTTTCCCAGTCCACCAGGACCGTCGATACTTCCTGGGATATTCAGCATCAAGCTTCTCTTCAAGTTTGTAAGGCTCTTTCCTGGTGTTCTTGTCACAGGTTTTTCTGGGTTGATGTTCATGCCTTTTGTGATCACCAGTTTTTCTGGGTGGATGTTCATGCCTTTTTGTCATCACCAGTTTTTCTGGGTTGATGTTCATGCCTTTTTGTGATCACAGGTTTTTCTGGGTTGATGTTCATGCCTTTTTGTGATAACCAGTTTTTCTGGGTTGATGTTCATGCCTTTTTGTGATCACAGGTTTTTCTGGGTGGATGTTCATGCCTTTTGTGATCACCAGTTTTTCTGGGTTGATGTTCATGCCTTTTGTGATCACCAGTTTTTTTCTGGGTTGATGTTCATGCCTTTTGTGATCACCAGTTTTTTTCTGGGTTGATGTTCATGCCTTTTGTGATCACCAGTTTTTCTGGGTTGATGTTCATGCCTTTTGTGATCACCAGTTTTTGGTGAACGGTCATAGTTGGGTCATTGTACCTGGGTGAGGAAACCTGACTTTTTTTTGGCCAGTGTCCATTCCCTTGAAGCTCACGTCATAACCCAAGTAGTCATACATTTGAATGACCATGTCCTATGATGTACCTGAAAAAAAGGGTTTTATGGGTTAACGAAAAATCCTAATTTTGTTGCTGTCTGTGTTCCCTTTAGGGGGATTTTACTGCCTCTATTTGTATAAGTGACCATCGTCACAGAGAAAATGAGGGGAAATTCAATATTTTAGGGCTGTGTCCAGTACAATAGGTGAGGGTAAATCTTCCAACATCCATTCTGGACAGCAGGAGCCTTTATGAGAGTCAGGGCGGACTGACAACTCGTGGGGCCCCGGGCAATAGGGGATCATGGTCCCCTGTGTCCTTGCCCGCACTCAGAGCACACCCAAAAAATCCTTTAAAAGGTACCAGGGGCATTTCATGGGGCCTCCTGCTGACCCCGGGCCCTTGCGCAGTGCCCGGGTGCTCAAATGGTCAGTCCGCCCCTGATGGGAGTAGACCACTTCTAGCCAATTGGCGCAAAAGAGCATTTTGTAGGGCAAGGTCAATGTGTAGCCAGCCAGATCATTAGCCTTTTCCAGGGCAGTTGCAGGTGATAGTCACATAAGAGCATTTCCCTTCATTCAAGTATTTTCCTTGTTTCCCACTAGCTCCTGGAACAGGCTTTGGTGATCGAGGAGCAGCTCCGCCGTGCCGCCTACCTGAACATGACGCAAGATCCGTCTCATCCAGCCATGGCTCTTAATGCCCGATTCTCGGAGGTGGAGTGTCTGGCAGAGAGCCACCAGCACCTGTCCAAAGAGTCCCTAGCGGGAAACAAGCCTGCCAATGCTGTTCTTCATAAAGGTAAGAGGGAGAGAAGACGACATGGGTGTGTAAAGAGATCTGGTCATCTCTGTGCTCTATAGTGTAGCACAGGCCATAAATCTGTGTAGTACCTTTTGAATTTTAAAGAAATACCCGTTTTTTGTATCATAATTATAACACAACGACAGTTCGGTATTCTAAAAACAAATGTTTCTGTAAAAGAAATCAAAAGAGGGGAGGATGGGTACTCTACGCCTGACTCTAAAATCGAACTCCAACCAACACCTTTTTTTTTTTTCTTTGGACTGAGCGGGGAAGGTTTGAACCTCTGTAAGGGTTTTATTGCTTCTGATTAGGATAGAGATAGACTTTTAACCAGTTGCCGCCCAGCCTGTGGGCAAATGGTGGCCGGGCAAACACTTCATCCCTCCGGGAGGACGCCATATGGCGTCCTTCCCAGATCGCACATTGTGCGTGCCCACAGGGCCGCTCTGCGGTGAGATCTGTCATCGACTGTGTACCTCGGACATGACCAATGACAGATCTGTGTACCAGCCCCGTTGCCAGTACCATGTGACCTGCTGTGACCAATCACAGCAGGCCACAGGACAATTGTATACAATGGTTGGCTTCCTTTCATGCCATCCGTTGTATACAAGTGTGTCTAGCTGTGAATGGTCACAACGATCACATGCACAGGCTGGGCCAATCACAGCCCATCTGTGTCATGTGATTAGCCATGGCCAATCACAGCTAATCACAACACTAAAACCTGAATAAATCGATTTCATTCAGTTAAATGCTTGCTTGTAGCAAAGACATTCTTTGCTATAATCAATCAAATTGTGTAAAAAAATAAAATAAAATAAAAAAATCCTGATCACTTCCCCAAAGTAGTACAATGTTACTATGGTAACATTATACTACTTTGGTCATAGTAAAATATGAAAACAAATCTTAAAAAAAGAAAAACAAATTAAATGTAAAACTGTTTTTTTTTTTTTTTTTCTGTGTACTGTCACCAGTCAGTGACCCTGATCACTGCCATGCCAGTTATATGCTGACACTGTACTGCACTGGTGACAGTATGTAAAAAAAAAAATTGTGAGAATTTTTTTTAACTTCTTAATTTTTCGAAAAATTATGACAAAAAAATTACAACTTCAAAAAACTCGCCACGTGTCTTATGAAATACGTTGGACTGTCTACTTTGCAAAAAGGGGTCATTTGGGGGATATCTGTACTGTCCTGACATTTGGGGGATATCTGTACTGTCCTGACATTTGGGGGATATCTGTACTGTCCTGACATTTGGGGGATATCTGTACTGTTCTGACATTTGGGGGATATCTGTACTGTCCTGACATTTGGGGGATATCTGTACTGTCCTGACATTTGGGGGATATCTGTACTGTTCTGACATTTTCTAAGAAATTAGATTGGCCGTCAGTACTTCAGGATTGATCAATATTCAGATATCTCCCATAGTTTGTGAACTCTATAACTTCCTACAAACTAAATAATAAATACTGATTTGGGTTATTTTCACCAAAGACATGTAGCAGAATACATCTCGGCCTAAATTTATGAAAAACAATTATTTATTTGCAAACGTTTATAACAGAAACAAAAACATGGGGTTTTTTCAAAATGTTTGGTCTTTTTTTTGTTAATTTAGCAAAAAATAAAAACCCCAGCGGTGATTAAATACCACGAAAAGAAAGCTCTAGTTGTGTGAGGAAAATGATAAAATTTTAGTTTGGGTACAGTGTTGTATGACCGCGCAATTGTCATTCAAAGTGTAAGAGCGCTGAAACCTGATAATTGGCCTGGGCAGGAAGGGGGTAAAAGTGCCCAGTATGGAAGTGATTAGAATTTCTTACAACGATGTGCATACATGCGCAGAATACCTTTTTATGGCAGAAGAGACATACAGAGAGTTGTTCTTTAGGGAGATGAGGTATACAAGTAAGCATAAGGGAAAAATAAACTGAACTGAAGTGTGTCAGACAACATCTCACCAATCACTCCAGTACTAGTCTCAGATCTCTTCTTTCCATTCAGTCTTGAACCAGCTGGAGGAACTATTGAGTGACATGAAAGCAGATGTGACCCGCTTGCCAGCCTCCCTCGCCCGCATTCCACCCATTGCCGCCAGACTGCAGATGTCTGAACGCAGCATCCTGAGCCGGCTTGCAAATAAGGGGAATGAGAGCTCAACCCATCCGGTGAGAAACCAGGGCGGGTACTAATGAGAGCAGACGTGACCCTGCTGCTACTCTACAGATGGAAACTAGAAGCACTTTGTTAAGGGAGTCACTTTGGATGGGGGGCCCATGGAACACAGCTCATTTTGGAGAGGTGGGGAGACCCCTGTCTCAGTTCCCCATATCCCTCTTATGTGTAAGTCACCCTGTGCCTGTTAGGGGTACAGGGTGATCTGTCCTAATGTGCGGTGGGTTGTTGATTGTTTAATATAATGTGGTTGCATCCCATTGTTCTATAGTTTTTCTGGCTTGGGAGCAAACTATTATGGGATGTATGTGTTGATGTGTATTAGCTTAGTGGGAGGGGGTGTCTCCAGCAGCCCTCCCTCCTGATGGGACTGTCTGCTGGTGTGAAGTTTGAATATCTGTGTGTCTCTTGTTACTAAATGTAGATTGCCCCGCCCTGTGTCATTATGCAGGGAGGGGGGATTGTCCTCTGAGTGTATATATCTTGTATCTGTGTTCAAATAAACTAGTCTACCTTCTGGCTTACTTCAAATCTGGTGTCTGGATCTTGGGGTAGCAATAGCCAGAGTCACTGGTCTCATGTACCAGAGCCTGAGAAGCAGTTTCTTGACGGAGATACCCAGTCGTGGGTGTCTGGGGTCTGTTACACACTTTGTTTAATAAAAAAAAAAAAAAAAAAAAAGGGTGAGGGAAGTCAGTTTTTTGCTCTATTGATTGAGATTTTAACACTTTGCCAATGTCTCCAAAATGCTTTTTTTGGGTTGCATTTGTATGCGTATCTAAATAAAATTCTCTCTGTTCTCTCAGGTGTTCCCTCCTGGTCCTTATGCCACTCCCCCTTTCTTTGGGGGGCATTTCGCTAGCACCCCACCCACCGTCCCACACACAGGGGCGGGTTATACCCAGATGACCCTTGGGTCCTTTCTGCCAGGTAAGTGTGGCCTTCTCTCTCTGGTTGATTTTTTTCTTTTCTCTGTTCTGTCTACTTATATAAGGTCCGTTCACTGAAGTGTAATGCCTGCAGTCTTATAATAAGTGTATATTACTGGCAGAGAATTACAGTGGTAGAGAGAGGTTAGAATTCACTAAAGGCTTTATACCCGAGATTAACACCTTAACACTTTATATGATGTTTTTTTAATGTAAAAAATTCTACTCAAATTCTGGGGCAGCACAGTGGCTAAATGGTTAGCACTTCCGCCTGGCAGTACTGGGGTCATTGGTTCGAATCCCAGCCACGGCACCACCTGCCTGGAGTTTGCATGTTCTCCCTGTGCCTGCGTGGGTTTCCTCCATGTACTCCGGTTTCCTCCCACACTCCAAAGACATGCTGGTAGGTTAATTGGATCCTGTCTACATTGTCCCTAGTAGGTGTATGTATGAATGTAAGTTAGGGACCTTAGATTGTACACCCCTTGAGGGTTAGGGACCTTAGATTGTACACCCCTTGAGGGTTAGGGACCTTAGATTGTACACCCCTTGAGGGTTAGGGACCTTAGATTGTACGCCCCTTGAGGGTTAGGGACCTTAGATTGTACACCCCTTGAGGGTTAGGGACTGATGTGAATGTACAATATATATGTAAAGTGCTGCGTAAATTGACGGCGCTATATAAGTACCTGAAATAAATAAAACTTATTTGAAGAAAATTTTGCAGAATTGCAAAATATTATAATTTTTTTTTTTGCAAATGGTCGGACCTTGTAGCTCAAGTACACAAATATAGAAGGCAATTTGTGGCTCAGCTCACTGGTACCTGCCTGCCCCAAAAACTCATTTAGTGTTCTGGTTAAAGCGGAGTCTTCATGATTGGGTTCAACAGCAATCTAATCTGACTATTTGGTCTTTTTGACCCTTCCACAGGCAGCTTTGTCTAGATACCCAGGCCACATTTATTAGTGTCAGCATGCATTGGTTACCTCATGAACAACTGTACGACCCATTTGCCTACCTAAATAAATATCTGCTCTGTGTGGTGTTCTGGAATAATTTTTTATAGGCTGACAAAGGTTGTATTTATTTTGTTAGTTGATTAAAAAAATTAATTGATTATTTTAATTTTTTAGAATTACACCCCAAAACACATTCTGTTACTCCTCACAAGTATGGGGACACCCCATGTTTAAGACTTTTTTTTTTCTTCACATCTTAGCCATATAGAGAGGCCTAAAACCTAAGGAAGCACCTTCAGGTGTTCTAGGGGCATACATTACACATCTAATTTCCTGACAAACTATCAGATTTTTGGAAGCCCTGGAGCAACAGTATAGTATATTGTGTGTTCTATGTATGTGTATGTGTATATATATGTATGTGTGTGTGTGTGTGTGTGTGTACATGTTGTAACAGGGTTCGCTCGGCAGTAGGTGTGTGTGACCCCCTGGATGGGTGCACAACACAAAAACACAGGCACAGCACAAAAACAGTGGAGGTGAAAAAACAAAAAGGTGCAGTTTATTTACAATATTTTTACAAGAAAACATCAAACCGAAAAGAAACATCAAATCTAAACCTTGCCAACTTGGCCACTTACTGTACAAATAGCTTCCCTAGCTATCCACTAGGTACAGCCTTATGCTATACCCAGTCCCTGTCAGTTGCAGGCTAGCCACACAGGCCTTTGTCTCACTGCACTCTGATAAGTATGTTGCTCCCCAGTCAGTTCAGGCACAGATCTGGTTCAAGGATGGAGCCACTCCCTAAGCAGGCTGGGAAGTTTTATAGAGGCCTTAATGAGCCCAATACCTTCAGCTGGGCTCATTACCCCACTGCTGAAGGACTCAGCACTTCCCCCTAGTGGAACAAATCCACAGAGTCTATACCTTGGACAAATATATCGTCCATCCAGGACGCAACCAGGTGATTTTACCTGCCGTATGTGTGTATGTATGTATGTATGTATATGTGTGTGTGTGTATATATATATATATATATATATATATGTGTGTGTTTGTGTGTGTGTGTATATATGATATTGAAACACATACTGTTCATTCTTGGACAGGCCAGTGAAAAGACCACTTTACACATCAAAGGAACTCTTTGCTAGGTTAATTTTTTGCAAGGTCACCTTGGCACTCAGGGGCCAACTTTTTACATTTCAAAGGAGGTAATTTGCAAACTTGCAAGGGTGATAAAATGCAGATAGCTCAGTCCTATTCTGGCTTGGTCAATAACACATAGTGTGTGTATATGTGTACAATATTCCTACAACCAGGACAGAAGCACAAAATGACCACATTGTGGAGAGTAAGCCCCCAAGGTATTTTTTAAGAGGCATGGTGAGTCTTTTGAAGACTTCATTTTATTGTGAAAGTTTTTGGAAAGCACGGAAAGAGAATGAAGAAAACATTATTTTTTTTACACCAAGTTGTCACTTTATTAAAATATTTCTCACACGTAGCATGGGCATAATTAGAATTACACCCCAAAACACCATTCTACTGCTCCTCTTGCGTAGGCTTATACCACATATGTGTGACATGTTTTCACTGTCTGGTCTGATTATGCAACACGAAGGCCACAGTTTGGCTTTTACAAATATTTGCGGGCTGAACATAAATCAGTTATTTTATAAATGAATTCATACAATTTATACAATCCCGTCAGAGACTTTCTGCACATCTGTATCCCTATCAGAGCCTTCCCTCACATCCGTTTCCCCATCAGAGCCTTCCCTCACATCTGTGTCCCCATTAGAGACTTTCCACACATCTGTGTCCCCATTAGAGACTTTCCACACATTTGTGTCCGTATCAGTCCTCTTGCACATCTGTGTCTCCATCAGAGCCTTTCCGCACATGTGTCCTCATCAGAGCCTTTCCACATACGTGTCTCCATCAGAGCCTTTCTGCACATCTATGTCCCCATCAGGGCCTTCCACACATCTCTGTTCCTATCAGGGCTTTACACACATCTGTGTCCCCTATCATAGTCTCCTCCATATCTGTGTCCCCCATCAGAGTCTTCCCCATATCTGTGTCCCCACCAGAAGCTCCTGAATACCTGTGTCCTCAGTGTTAGCACTTTTCCAATTGCATTGCCCCCATTTGCCTCTTACAATGCTGTCACTGGCACAGTACAGCTCTCCTGCACCTCCCAGCTCCTGCCCGCTGTTACAGAAGCAGGCTGAATGTGGGAGGGTTGTTTATAAAAAAACATATAAAACAGAAACCAGTGTACTGTAATTGTCACCTCTATAGGAGATCAGGGAATACAGAGTTGTATAGAATCACCTAAAACAGTCCCAGTTCCTGTAAGCCAAGCAAGCCTAGCCTACTGGTACCTGGCTGCCACCAGGAATGCCATGTTTACTGGTCTGGTGTCCTGGAATGTATCTTGGTGGCAGGAATGTACAGAGGAGTCAGTTCAGGCTGCATGCGCAGACATGGTCAGCAAACAGGCAAAGGATTGTTCCAGGCAGCAGGCAGAGACGTGATCAATAAACAGTCCAGGGTTAGTGCAGGCAGAGACAACACTGCACTGGTGTGGCAGTGATCAGGGACACTAAGTGGTGTGGCGGTGACAAGGGACAATATGACTGCTGCAGTGGTGATTAGGGACGCTATCAGTGGGTAGCGATGATTTGGGACACTGAGAGTGTGGTGGTGATTAGGGACACTGTGAGGGGGTGGCAGTGATTAGGGACAGACTGAGTGGGTAGCGGTGATTAGGGACACTGTAAGTAGGTGGCGGTGATTAGGGACACACTGAGTGGGTAGCGGTGATTAGGGACACACTGAGTGGGTAGCAGTGATTAGGGACACACTGAGTGGGTAGCAGTGATTAGGGACACTGAGGGGGTAGCTGTGATTAGGGACACTGTGAGGGGGTAGCTGTGATTAGGGACACTGTGAGGGGGTAGCTGTGATTAGGGACACTGTGAGTAGGTGGCAGTGTTTAGGGACAGACTGAGTAGGTAGCTGTGATTAGGGACAGACTGAGTGGGTAGCAGTGATTAGGGACACTGTGAATAGGTAGCAGTGTTTAGGGACAGACTGAGTGGGTAGCGGTGATTAGGGACACTGTAAGGGGGTAGCTATGATTAGGGACAGACTGAGTGGGTAGCGGTGATTAGGGACACTGTGAGGGGGTAGCTGTGATTAGGGACAGACTGAGTTGGTAGCTGTGATTAGGGACACTGTGAGTAGGTGGTGTTTAGGGACAGACTGAGTGGATGGCGGTGATTAGGGACATTGTAAGTGGGTGCCAGTGATTAGGGACACTGACTGAAAGCACTGGTGTGGTGACATTATACTGTTGTGACGGTGATCAGAGATGCAGTGAAATCAGAGCAGTCAGCCATTGTACTTGATTGCCAACTGACCCTGACCCTTTACTGTAGTGATGGTAACTCCTATACGTCTGTCCTGACCAACACCCTCCAAAGCGCAAATAAAAAGGTAGGGAGACCTGTTTACATTGGTGATCATCTTCATCCTTTGTCCTACTATCTAATATCTTCTTTTTTTTTTTTTCCTCTCTGTCTTCGATCCTCCAGCTTCGAATGGGCCGCCGATCCTAGTAAAGAAAGAGCGAGAGATGGATTTGATGGAAAGGAAAGAAGGAAGATCCGGGGAGGTGATTTGTATCGACGATTGATGCTTCTCCCCGTAATCTTGACATGCTGATGTCCGGAAGATTTTGTTAAGCACTTAAGGGGAAGCCGCTACAGATTAGGACGGCCCGTGGAGACCAAGCGGAAAGACACTTTTGTCGTGATTCAGCCTACATGTTTCCATCAGGATCGCTCATGTTAAAATGCTCTAGGCCTGCACAGAGTGACGGTCTCTTAGGCGGTCCTGTTTTGGTGGGGTGATATCGGACTATAGACTTTTACCCCGCCCCCGAGGAGTAACAAAAATGGCCGAGAGAAACAGCTTTATCCCCCCCTCCCTTTTTGCAAGTGACACAGACAGGAGTAGAAAGTCTGTCCCTCCCCTCGAAGGGTGACACAGACGGCTGCGAGTAATGGTTCTGCCTGTCATGTGACTACACTCTGACGCTATATGAATGAGCAAAGATGATGCTTTATAAAGCCTTTTGTCAGTCTCTCTGTCCCTGTGTCCTCTTGCCTGACTGCTCGCCTTTGTTCTTCTCTGCCGCCGATGTATACCATGTATATAACTCAATAGACACGCAACACATTGCTTTCCGTATAGCACTGCCTGACTTGCAATGCCTAGTGTGGTTCTGTTTTTTCTCATGGTGCGCTTTTGCCTCCTGATGTACATATAAATTATACTTTTTATTTCATTCCGTTGGAGAGAGAGCTGTCTTTTTTTTTTTTTTTTTGTGTGTGTGTGTGTTGGGTCTTTTTAAAAACATGTACTGTATATATTTAAAAAAACAAAAACAAAACCTCTTTTTGCAGTTTGAACTGTTTTCACACAACCTCACCAGACTTTGCCAAAAAATCTGCTTACTCTACACAGGCGATCGCCCTTTCTGCACGGGCACCATTCAGAGAACGTTTCATTTTTTTCAATGAATGCAAAGTGTTCTCTGATTGAATGAGGTGGAGATCATGACGTCACCACCCCACCTTTCCACCTCATTCAATCAGAAAACACTTTGCATTCATTGAAAAAAATGAGAAGCGTTCTCTGAATGGTGCCCGTGCAGAAAGGGCGATCGCCTGTGTAGAGTAAGCAGATTTTTTGGCAATCGCCCTTTCTGCACGGGCACCATTCAGAGAACGTTTCTCATTTTTTTCAATGAATGCAAAGTGTTCTCTGATTGAATGAGGTGGAAAGGTGGGGTGGTGACGTCATGATCTCCACCTCATTCAATCAGAGAACACTTTGCATTCATTGAAAAAATGAGAAACGTTCTCTGAATGGTGCCTGTGCAGAAAGGGCGATTGCCAAAAAATCTGCTTACTCTACACAGGCGATCGCCCTTTCTGCACAGGCACCATTCAGAGAACGCTTCTCATTTTCTCTGTGAAAGCAAAGTGTTTTCTGATTTAACGAGGTGGAAACGTGGGGTGGTGATGTCATGATCTCCACCTCATTCAATCAGAGAACTCTGCATTCGTTGAGAAAAATGAGAAGCGTTCTCTGAATGGTGCGATGCAGAAATGGCGATCGCCTGTGTAGAGTAAGCAGATTTTTTGGCAATCGCCCTTTCTGCATGGGAACCATCATACTTCCCTCATACATTGCACCCAGATCAGCTGTGTATGGAAACATGGAGGGGGTGTTCTGTGACAGGATGACACTGCTGCAGTAGGTGTGTAGTGCCGTCACCCTAGCACAGGGTCACCAGTTGGAAAAAAAAAAAGAAAACTAATGCAGGCACATCATCTAAGGCACGGGTCTCAAACTAGCGGCCCTCCAGCTGTTGCCAAACTACAAGCCCCATGAGGCATTGTAAAACTTCCAGTGACGAGCATGACTCCCAAAGGCAGAGACATGATGGGACTTGTAGTTTTGCAACAGTTGGCGGGCCGCCCGTTTGACACCCCTGACCTAAGGCCTCATGTACACATAAGCTCCCCTAGATGTGTAGCTCTCCTGGCAGCAGAAAAATGCTAAACGCAGCATAAGTGCGGTACTGCTTGGATGCTTATTCATTTGATTGGCCACAGTATGTTCAATGGACATGAATAAATGCCTAAACGTGGGTATCGTTTAGACACTATTTTGCCGCGTTTAGTGGATTTTGGCCAAAACTTTCAATGAAAGTCAATGGGCAGCGTGAGTTGCAAACAAATGGTCATATTGTGCAAACTATCAGGACTATGGCTTAGCCGTGAACATTTTTAGTGACAGCAGGGATAGCTGAACGTTTTGATATAAGGTATGTGTAGATGGGCTTGAAAATGACAGAGTGATGGCAGTTTACAAATCATGTTGTACAATCTTGTCTTTGTAGTGTAAAAACTGTGGGAGGAGTTAGCGTGGCAAATTTGGCTATAATAAGAATAAGAAGAACTAGAAAATCTACAATTTCTGGGGAAATTGTGTGAAGTGTTCTTGCATCCAAATGTAACCAAATGATTGATGAAATGTAAGCAGTGCACATGGCAAGCCTGATAGAGGGAGAAATGCATTTCAGCTTGGTCACTCAGCTGCCTCCTGAGTCATCTTTGGTTGCTATAGCAACTCAGTCTTTCAGTCACAGGAAGCTGAGAGGGCTGTTCTAAACACACTGCTCCAACTTGCCAACTTCACTGGCGATTGCTATCTTCAAACACTTGTAGTTTTAAAAGTATAAATGCTACTGCAAAGAGCTTTATATTGTGAGAATCACAAGAAGCAGACCTACATTTTGATGCATAGTATGTCTCTGAAATATTAAAAATGAAGGCACAGTCACAGTTTAAATATGTCCCTTCAAATTTCAGGTGGCTGTGAGTGAAGTTTCAATGAAAGTCAATGGGAGGGGTGAGTTGCAAACAAATGGTCATATTGTGAAAACTATCAGGACTATGGCTTAGCTGTGGACATTGTTAGTGGCAGCAGGGATAGCTGAACGTTTTGATATAAGATATGTGTAGGTGGGCTTGAAAATGAGAGAGTGATGGCAGTTTAAAAATCATGTTCTGATTTTTCCTTCCACACTGTAGCTTTGCTCTGCTGCCACTGTAGTTGCTCCATTCATTCCTATGGGAAAATTTCACCACAAAAACTGCGATATTTCGTGAACGATTCGGCGAAACGTTCCACAAAGTAATAGCAATCCGATCGGGAACAATCCGCACGTTTTGGTATATTACTTGTCTATGTAGTGTAAAAACTGTGGGAGGAGTTAGCGTGTCAAATTTGTCTATAATAATAAGAATCTATATGAGAGATAACAGTAAGGGGTCTGCCATGCAAAACACCTAAAAATGAGAGGCACAGGGAACACCCATGATGCTCAGCTTCCAAGTGTCCTGGAATAGTGTCTAGGCTCAGAGAAGTTTCTATTGCCTCAGTGAGATCCTCATGTCAGTATCATTGAACTTCATTAGATGAGATCCTCATTGTCAGTAATCACTGAACTCCCCAGAGAGATCCTCATGTTGGTATCACTCCTGTCAGTAATCACTGAACATCCCTCAGAGAGATCCTCACATCAGTATCAATGAACTTCCATCAGAGAAATCCTCACCTCAGTGTCACTGAGTTGGCCCCAGAGAGATCCTTCACCTGGTGTCACTGAGCTTTCCCAACCTCTCAAACTGCTAAGTAACCTCGACTCTTTTTAAACCGCCCGAACTACCAAAATATCAACCTATGGAGAGTCAAATTTGAATTTAACATTAAAATCTTTCTTTTGCCTTGTATGTTCACTTCCAAATCTATCTGGCTCTATAAACCATCTAAAAACACAAATAATTCAGATTTGATCAACCCTGAGATGGCAAAACCCATTTCCCAGAATCCTTTGCAAAGATATGCAAATGAGCAGGTTCAGCCAGTAACATTCAAATCATACCTCTGCTGATAACTGTCACCAGTGTGCCTATGAGAGCTCTCAACTGAATTTTCATGCCGTAGCTGGACACAGGAGCTGGACCACAGCAACTGCCTGTAAAATGACAGCTTTCCTAACTACAAAGGTTGGGGGGGGGGGTTCTGCTTTAACCATTTCAATACCGTGCAATTTTACACCTTCCTGCCCAGGTCATTTTTCAGGTTTCAGCGCTCTCACACTTTGAATGACAATTGCGCGGTCATACAACACTGTACCCAAACTAAAATTTTATCATTTTCTTCACACAACTAGAGCTTTCTTTTGGTGGTATTTAATCACCGCTGGGGTTTTTATTTTTTGCTAAATTAACAAAAAAAGACCAGAAATTTTGAAAAAAAAACCACATTTTTCTTTGTTTCTGTTATAAAAGTTTACAAATAAATAATTGTTCTTCATAAATTTAGGCCGAGATGTATTCTGCTACATGTCTTTGGTGAAAATAACCCAAATTAGGATGTATTATTTAGTTTGTAGGAAAGTTATAGAGTTCACAAACTATGGGATAGATCTGAATATTGATCAATCCTGAAGTACTGACGGCCAATCTAATGTCTTGAGGTCCAAGAATGTCAGAACAGTACAGATATCCCCCAAATGTCAGGACAGTACAAATATCCCCCAAATGTCAGAACAGTACAGATATCCCCCAAATTACCCCTTTTTGCAGAGTAGACAGTCCGACGTACTTCATAAGAGTCATGGCGAGTTTTTTGAAGTTGTATTTTTTTGTCATAATTTTTCGGAAAATTAAAAAATTAAAAAAATTATTTTCACTATTTTTTTTTTTACATACTGTCACCAGTGCAGTACAGCGTCATCATATAACTGGCATGGCGGTGAACAGCGACACTGACTGGTGACAGTATGAAAAAAATATATATATTTTTTATTTTTTTTTTTTAATTTTTTTTATTATATTTAATTTTTTATTACATTTTTTAAAATTTATTTTAAGATTTTTTTTTTCATATTTTACTATGACCAAAATAGTACAATGTTACCATAGTAACATTGTACTACTTTGGGGAAGTGATCAGTATTTTTTTTTTTTTTTTTACACAATTTGCTTATAGCAAAGAATTACTTTGATATAAGCAAGCATTTACCTGAATGACATCGATTCATTCAGGTTTTTTTTTTTTTTTTTTTTTTTGTGCTTAGCTGTGATTTGGTCACAGCTAATCACATGACATGTGCATGTGATTAGCTGTGACCATTCACAGCTAGGCACTAGTATACAATGGATGGCATCATGAATGAAGCCATCCATTGTATACAACTGTCATGTGACCTGCTGTGATTGGTCACAGCAGGTCACATGGTACCGGCAACGGGAGCCGGTACTCGGATCTGTCATCGGCCGTGTCCGAGGTACACGGGCGGTGACAGATCGCACTGCTGCGCCGCTCTGCATTAGTGCAAACCGCGCATGTGCGGGAGCACGCCAAATGGCAGCACCCGGAATACAGGAGCACATTGGAAGCGGCCAAACGGCCATTGGCCGGGCGGCTAATGGTTAACAAAGCCTTCATTTCCCTTCATGTAATCCTCCCAGCACTTTGTTACATGGCAATGTAAGTGTCTGCTGTCATCTCAGGAAGTAGCTGGTGCCGCCTCTCCATATATACAAGTATAGAATCCAAATTCAAGAAACCTCAAGGTGGTAATGTTGTGTTATTACCCTCTCACCTACAGGTCACTTCTACCCCCTTCCTGCCTACAGGGCACCTTTACCCCCTTCCTGCCTACAGGGCACTTCTACCCCCTTCCTGCCTACCGGGCACTTCTACCTCCTTCCTGCCTACAGGGCACCTATACCCCCTTCCTGCCTACCGGGCACTTCTACCCCCTTCCTGCCTACAGGGCACTTCTACCTCCTTCCTGCCTACAGGGCGCTTCTACCCCCTTCCTGCCTACAGGGCGCTTCTACCCCCTTCCTGCCTACAGGGCGCTTCTACCCCCTTCCTGCCTACAGGGCGCTTCTACCCCCTTCCTGCCTACAGGGCGCTTCTACCCCCTTCCTGCCTACAGGGCGCTTCTACCCCCTTCCTGCCTACAGGGCGCTTCTACCCCCTTCCTGCCTACAGGGCGCTTCTACCCCCTTCCTGCCTACAGGGCGCTTCTACCCCCTTCCTGCCCACCGGGCACTTCTACCCCCTTCCTGCCTACAGGACACTTCTACCCCCTTCCTGCCTACAGGGCACTTCTACCCCCTTCCTGCCCAGGCCAATTTCCAGCTTTCAGCGCTGTTGCACTTTGAATGACAATTGCGCAGTCATGCAACACTGTACCCATATGAAATTTTTATCATTTTTTTGTGACAAACAGAGCTTTATTTTGGTGGTATTTAATCACCTCTGGATTTTTTATTTTTTCTTAAACAAACCAAAAACCACTGAAAATTTTGAAAAAAAAAATGTTTTTTCTTAGTTTTTGTTATAAAATTTTGTAAATAAGTGATTTTTCTCCTTCACTGATGGGCACTAATGAGGCTGCAGTGATGGCCACTGATCAGCTGCACTGATGGGCACTGATGAGGAGGCACTGGTAGGTGGCACTGATGGGCATTGACAGGCATCACTGATGGGCGCTGAAAGGCAGCACTGATATATGGCACTAATAGGCGGCACTGACTGGCACTGATAGGCTGCACTGATGCACACTGATAGGCAGCACTGACTGGCACTGATAGGTGGCACTAACTGGCACTGATTGGCATTGATAGGTGGCACTGACTGGCACTGATGGGTGACACTGAAAGGCAGCTCAGATAGGCACTGATATGTGGCATTGATGTGCACTGGTAGGCACTGATGTGGCACTGATGGACACTGGCACAAGGCACTGATGAGCACTGACATAAGGCACTGATGGACACTGACAGGTGGCACTGCTGGGGCTACACTGATCATCAGTGCCCTGATGATCAGTGTACATGTCCCCTCTGAGTAAAGCCGATTATCGGCTCTCCTCTCCTCTGTCAGCGTGACAGCTCATGAGGAGAGAAATGCAGAGAACCGGCATTTCCCTGTTTACATGTGATCAGCAGTGATTGGACACAGCTGATCACATGACCGAGCTGACATCTTCGGATCTTTCCGTGATCGGTGATCTGCTGTGTCCGAGGGACACAGCACACCGCCGATCGCCACGCTGCGCCCTCCCTGACCCACGCATGCGCAGTGAGAATGGGAGGACGTCCTCCCAGAACGAGAGAACCGCCTTGCGCCCGTCATATTACTATATGGTGGGCAGGAGGTGGTTAATATGGGTTTGGATTTTTCCAAATTCTAACCGTTATGTTGGTCATTCACAGTTTGAATTTCGGGAAATTCCTGCCTAATGGGTTGAACTTTGGGATAAGCAGACATTTAGATTTACTAAAACTAGAGCACTTACAATCTGGTGCAGCTGTGCATGGCAGCCAATCAGCTTCTAACTTCAGCTTGTTCAGTTAAGCTTTGATAATAAGGCTCCATGTACACGGGACGTTTGGGAAACTCTTCTGAATGATGGAAACTGACTGCTGGAAAACGTAGGTTAAAAAACGTCTGTTAGCTGCGTTTGCATACCGCGTTGATGCGCGTTTGCATTTAGAAGATTTTTTTAAGATATCTTCAGGAGACCTTCCAAAATGCCCAGAATGCACTGAAAAATAGTAAAAATTAACTATTTCAGACATTTTAGGAGAAATAGAGCAGAAGCAGAGAGAGCAGTATGTGTAGAGATGACCTGTCTTTTCTGGTTGTATTCACTATGGATCCCATCATGAGCATAATGCGGCGCGTTCTACCATTGTTTCCTTCACGCCAAACCTGGAACTGACTGCGCTGGTGTACCGGGTCCATTTGAATACATGGAAAACACTTTGCGTGCATTTCTGATGATGAAAAAAGGCTTTGGACAGCATTTGGTCATGGAACAGTTAAAAAAACGCTTCTAAACGCAGACGAGGTTAAATGCGTTTACACACGTTTACAAGTATTTGGCATTTGAAATGCTGATAAAATCTTTTTTTTTTTTTTTTTTAAAGTCCGCAAACGTGCAAACTACAACGAAAAACCCGTAAGTGTTTCACAAAAAAGTGCAAGTGCAAAAACACCACACAAAAAGTGCACTTAGGGGTGTGCTTTGTCCTACCCCCGAAGGGGTTGGACCACTACCCTGATCCCCCGGGGCACGAAGCTCCTGACAGGGACAAGGTTCCCATCTGGTCCTCCTGGCCAAAAGGCCCTGGTGGACCACCATTCCTTATGCCCAGCCGAAGCCGGACATCCAGTACTAGGCCAGGGGGTTCTCCCGAAGAGAAAACCCCCTAGGGACAGGGGAGGAAGGAACCAAAAGGCCACACATCCTCCCCCTAGACTTCAGGGCAGGCCCGAGGACCCACACCCTCCATCCTGTGAGAAAAACACACATAAGTAAAAGTGACAAACGTGGGGTGAGAAAAATAAATAAATAATTAAATAATCTATAAAAATAATAAAAAAGTGTCGTGCCCAAATTGTGCACTGACCAGGCCCTGAGGCCTGTAGCAAAAAAATTGCCCAGGACTTGGCCAAAAGGCCCGGTCCTAGAGGCGCAGTGCAAAAAGTGTTTTAAACGCGGTGACCATGTGCTCATTCACAACGTGGGGTCCCACACCCAAGTGCTACTCAGAGCACCCCTGAGGCGACTACTCAGGGGGCTCCGTGTTTGCGGACTTTCTGCCTCCTCAGCCCCTGGCCAGACCAAGGTAGATCCGTCCAAATCAGGAGGTACTGGGTCTTTCCAGTTTTCTCGGAGGAATTACTCCCAGGGCCCCAGCTTAACTCGTGGCGCTCCCCGGTTTCTGTCCCTCCGGTACTAGCCTTCCGGACCCCCATCATACCAGTGAGGGTACTATACAACAGCCATCCCCGCAAAGCTAGAATGGCCGGGAGCACCCCCACTGGACACTGATAAGAACAGATACTACACTTGATCTTAGCCAAAAGGCCGAGAAGCGATAAAATCTACTCCTGAACGCAAGTTTGGTGCATTCCAAAAAAACAACTGTAAACTCACCTGCCTGTAAACAACACAGTGTACACGGACACATAGGAGAACATTAGGGAGAGTTCAGGGGCTGCTGAAAAAAATGCAGAACAGTTCCTAAACGTGCGTTTATCAGCTGCAGTGTACATGAGCCCTAAAACCTGGAAGCTGATTGGTTACTATGCAGAGCTGCACCAGATTTTGCACTCTCCAGTTTTAGTAAATAGCCCCATTGTCCACAGGAGCCATGCAATTGTTATTTGAATCTTGGTGTGCAAAGGCATTGGGTGCCTCAGAGTAGATTTACATCTTGTATGGCTAGGAATAGATTTATATGAGTTTTTGGTACTTGGAGTTCAGCTTTAGTCCTCCTACACACGGGATGTTCTTACAGCGGCTGTTATTGGCATTTGACATTTTTTTCTACAGCCAGTAAACCCCCCCAGCATGTTATCCTATGTGTCCATCCCCGGCATGTTATCCTGTGTGTCCATCCCCGGCATGTTATCCTATGTGTCCATCCCCGGCATGTTATCCTACGTGTCCATCCCCGGCATGTTATCCTGTGTGTCCATCCCCGGCATGTTATCCTATGTGTCCATCCCCGGCATGTTATCCTACGTGTCCATCCCCGGCATGTTATCCTGTGTGTCCATCCCCGGCATGTTATCCTATGTGTCCACCCCCGGCATGTTATCCTATGTGTCCATCCCCGGCATGTTATCCTATGTGTCCATCCCCAGCATGTTATCCTATGTGTCCATCCCCGGCATGTTATCCTATGTGTCCATCCCTGGCATGTTATCCTATGTGTCCATCCCCGGCGTGTTATCCTACGTGTCAATCCCCGGCGTGTTATCCTATGTGTGTCCATCCCCGGCGTGTTATCCTACGTGTCAATCCCCGGCGTGTTATCCTATGTGTGTCCATCCCCGGCGTGTTATCCTGTGTGTCCATCCCCGGCGTGTTATCCTACGTGTCCATCCCCGGCGTGTTATCCTGTGTGTCCATCTCCGGCGTGTTATCCTATGTGTGTCCATCCCCGGCGTGTTATCCTATGTGTCCATCCCCGGCGTGTTATCCTATGTGTCCATCCCCGGCGTGTTATCCTATGTGTCCATCCCCGGCATGTTATCCTATGTGTCCATCCCCGGCATGTTATTCTATGTGTCCATCCCCGGCATGTTATCCTATGTGTCCATCCCTAGCATGTTCTCCTATGTTAACATACACACATAGACTGTAATCAACGTTTTGTTTTGGCTGGAAAAAAAACCCAGGACTAGTGGGTTTCTAGAGAAGATTTTTAGCTGTAAAAATGCTCTAAATGCCGAAAAATTTGGCAAAACGCTGCAAAACGCGGTAAACTGCCGCAAACTGGCGTTTTTGGACCAAAAAAAAAAATTTTTTTGTTAAAACAAATGCAAATGTGGCAAAACTCCGCTAAATACTAATGCAAAAATGCTTAAAAAAACTGAAACACACACATTTTAAATGTGACTTTACACCATTCACGTTACCAGCGTTCTGAAAACGTCCAGTGTGCATGAGGACTTAATTTGTATTTACTGGGCAAAATTCTGACAGATGTGGAATGAAGCCACAGAAACCATATTAAATTTGGAGGACAATACTAAACTAGAAAAGCTACAATTTCTGGGGAAATTGTGTGAAGTGTTCTTGCCTCCACCAGTAGTCTACAACTGGAGTGGGCGGAGTAACTGGGTGGAGTGGGCGGAGTAACTGTTGTGTGGTTGGAGTGGCTGGAGTAACTATTGTGGGGTTGGAGTGGGTGGAGTAACTGTTGTGTGGTTGGAGTGGGTGGAGTAACTATTGTGTGGTTGGAGTGGGTGGAGTAACTGTTGTGTGGTTGGAGTGGCTGGAGTAACTGTTGTGTGGTTGGAGTGGGCGGAGTAACTGTTGTGTGGTTGGAGTGGGTGGAGTAACTGTTGTGTGGTTGGAGTGGGTGGAGTAACTGTTGTGTGGTTGGAGTGGCTGGAGTAACTATTGTGTGGTTGGAGTGGCTGGAGTAACTGTTGTGTGGTTGGAGTGGCTGGAGTAACTATTGTGTGGTTGGAGTGGCTGGAGTAACTGTTGTGTGGTTGGAGTGGCTGGAGTAACTGTTGTGTGGTTGGAGTGGCTGGAGTAACTATTGTGTGGTTGGAGTGGCTGGAGTAACTGTTGTGTGGTTGGAGTGGCTGGAGTAACTGTTGTGTGGTTGGAGTGGCTGGAGTAACTATTGTGTGGTTGGAGTGGCTGGAGTAACTGTTGTGTGGTTGGAGCGGCTGGAGTAACTGTTGTGTGGTTGGAGTGGCTGGAGTAACTGTTGTGTGGTTGGAGTGGCTGGAGTAACTATTGTGTGGTTGGAGTGGCTGGAGTAACCGTTGCGTGGTTGGAGCGGCTGGAGTAACTGTTGTGTGGTTGGAGTGGCTGGAGTAACTGTTGTGTGGTTGGAGTGGCTGGAGTAACTGTTGTGTGGTTGGAGTGGGTGGAGTAACTGTTGTGTGGTTGGAGTGGCTGGAGTAACCGTTGTGTGGTTGGAGTGGCTGGAGTAACTGTGAAAAGGTTGGACTGGGCAGAGTAACTTTATGGAGTGGGCGGAGTAACTGTGTGGAGTGTTTGGAGTGAGTAAAGATAGTGAACATTACACTAACCAATTGATTGATGAAATGTAAGCAGTGCACATGGCAAGCTTGATAGAGTGAGAAATGCATTTGAACTTTTATTTTGCAGCTCACAGTCTAGCTTTGGTCACTCTGCTGCTGCCTGCTGACTCACCTTCGGTTGCTATGGCAACTCACTCACAGCAAGCTGAGAGGAGCTTTTATAAACAAACTGCTCCAACTTGCTCAGTTCACTGGCGGTTGCCATCTTCAAACGGTTGTAGTTTTAAAAGTATAAATGCTACAGCAAAGAGCTTTATATTGTGAGACTCACAAGACCCAGACCTACATTTTGTTGCATAGTATGTCTCTGAAATTCTAAACATGAAGGCACAGTCACAGTTTAGAAATGTCACTTCAAATTTCAGGTGTCTAGAGTGGAGATTCAATGAATGAAAATGGGCGACGCAAGTTGCAAACAAATGGTCATATTGTGAAAACTGTCAGGACTATGGCTTAGCTGTGGACATTTTTAGTGGCAGCAGGGATAGCTGAATGTTTTGATATAAGATATGTGTAGGTGGGCTTGAAAATGAGGGAGTGATGGCAGTTTACAAATCATGTCCTGATTTTTCAGCTCCCACTCTAGCTTTGTCAGCTCCCACTCTAGTTGCTCCATTCATTCCTATGGGAAAATTTCACCACAAAAACCGAGATATTTCGTGAAACGTTCCGCGAAACGTTCCACAAAGTAATAGCAATCCGATCGGGAACAATCCGCACGTTTCGGTATATTACTGTCTATGTAGTGTAAAAACTGGGAGGAGTTAGGGGGGTAAATTTTGCTATAATAAGAATAAAAATAAGAATATATTTGTGAGATAACAATGAGGGTTCTGCAAGAACACTTAATAAATGTAATTCAATAATATAATCAAACCAAAAACACTGAAATGTGAAATATAGCGCCAAGTTCGCACATCACTGAGCTCAGTCGCAGAATCGTTTTCAGTGTCTGATGAGGAATTTCCCCCACGAATCATTATCACTCAATTCTGCAAGTGGTTCTGATTTACTATCGCTGTTCTCTAGCCGGTCTAAAACCGCTTTTGACCTAAAGGGACGCTTTTTGGACGCCATGGACGTTTCTCAGTTTCCAGGCAGAAAGAACAGTAAAAATGCAGGCAGGGTGCCGGACAAAGCACTCGGGACACAATGTATGTGAAATGGTTTGATACAGGAATGTTATACTATGTGATTTTAGTGTATTTAGTGAATGTCACTTTTCAAAATTTTCAAATTTCCCGCCAGTTCCGTCCCCCGTACGTCCCGACGTCGCAGGAGACGGAACCCAGAAGACAGATGCCGACATCCGCTGGAGGACATTACAGGGGACACTGCAGGGGGGACATCGCGGGAGTGCAGGACAAGGTAAGTGAAGAAGAGATCCCGGAGCAACGCTGCAGTGTATTCCTGAGTGTAGTTTGGGGTTACCGCTTGTGGTGCTGAAACTTTACCCCGAGCTACACTCGGGAATACCCCCAGGGAGGCTACAAGTCACTCGATTTGCGTGCATTTTCAGGTGCGATTTCTGACTTTATTGCTACGTGTGAATATTTTCAACGATTTCTTCCAATTTGCAGCGCGATTTCCATTATATTTATGTATGTGAAATCGTGACAAAACTGCAGAAAAAGTCATGCAAGAACTATTTTAGAAATCGTGCTGCAGCAAATCGCACAGGTTAGGACACTGACATTCACATTCAGCAGATGCAACTTCAGGTGTGATTTCAAATCGCACCAGTGTGACCGAAACTTAACAACCTGGAGTGGCCGCTAGGGGGCGCATTACTGTAATGGAAGAGGGATCCCAGCAGCTGCATCTGTATCGGGAGGATTAAAAACAGAAAGCTGTTGTAACGCCCACATGTGCTGCTAAGCCTCCACTAGGACTAAAGCAGGCCATACATGGGTCGGATTCCGAATGATTTTTCATTCTGGGGAGAACAGATATAGTGAATGCAGGGTCCAGGGAGAGCGGATATAGTGAATGCAGGGTCCGGGGAGACCAGATATAGCGAATGCAGGGTCCGGGGAGAGCGGATATAGTGAATGCAGGGTCCGGGGAGAGCGGATATAGTGAATGCAGGGTCCGGGGAGACCGGATATAGTGAATGCAGGGTCCGGGGAGAGCGGATATAGTGAATGCAGGGTCTGGGGAGAGTGGATATAGTGAATGCAGGGTCCGGGGACACCGGATATAGAGAATGCAGGGTCCGGGGAGAGCAGATATAGTGAATGCAGGGTCCGGGGAGAGCGGATATAGTGAATGCAGGGTCTGGGGAGAGTGGATATAGTGAATGCAGGGTCCGGGGACACCGGATATAGAGAATGCAGGGTCCGGGGAGAGCAGATATAGTGAATGCAGGGTCCGAGGAGATCGGATATAGTGAATGCAGGGTCCGGGGAGACCGGATATAGTGAATGCGGGGTCCGGGGAGACCGGATATAGTGAACGCGGGTTCCGGGGAAAGAGGATATAGTGAATGCGGGGTCCGGGGAGAGCGGATATAGTGAATGCGGGGTCCGGGGAGAGCGGATATAGTGAATGCAGGGTCCGAGGAGAGCGGATATAGTGACTGCAGGGTCCGGGGAGACCGGATATAGTGAATGCAGGGTCCGGGGAGACCGGATATAGTGAACGCGGGGTCCGGGGAAAGAGGATATAGTGAATGCGGGGTCCGGGGAGAGCGGATATAGTGAATGCGGGGTCCGGGGAGACCGGATATAGTGAATGCAGGGTCCGGGGAGACCGGATATAGTGAATGCGGGGTCTGGGGAGAGCGGATATAGTGAATGCGGGGTCCGGGAGAGAGGATATAGTGAATGCAGGGTCCGGGGAGAGCGGATATAGTGAATGCGGGGTCCGGGGAGAGATGATATAGTGAATGCGGGGTCCGGGGAGAGCGGATATAGTGAATGCAGGGTCCGGGGAGAGCGGATATAGTGAATGCAGGGTCCGGGGAGACCAGATATAGTGAATGCAGGGTCCGGGGAGACCAGATATAGTGAATGCAGGGTCCGGGGAGAGCGGATATAGTGAATGCAGGGTCCTGATTTTAGAAACACTTTATTATAAGGTGTACTCAGGTACTCCCCCTCCATAGTAATGAGTAAGGGATGGCCAGTTGCCTACAATATGTTTTTCTATACACATGTGGTGTCAACACTTGATTTAGTGATTTCCTCTTTGTTTTTGAGCATTATAGAGTTACTACACGAGGAGTCGCTCTGTTTCTGCTTATATCACATTAGCCATTGCTGGAGTGCGTATAGACGGGAAGTGGCTGCAAAAGAGGCTGCAGGAGATCCGCAGTGCTGAGATGCAACAAACGCCAAAGTGAATAGGATGCATATACAACGTAAAGAGTGAGCTTTAACCACTTCAATACCAGGCAATTTCACCCCCTTCCTGCCCGGCTACTTTTCAGCTTTCACTGTTGTCGCACTTTGAGGCTCACGGGGCATTTTAATAACACTGATAGCGTTAGCTATGCAAAGTCGTGTTAAAAACACGAGTTTTTCAGCTCTTTTTTAGCGTTTTCTCGTGTAGCCGCATTTTTCTGCGTTTGCATTTTTTACACAAGTTTTTGCTAGTAAAAAAGAAAAGACAACTAAAAATGCCGGTTTGCAGCATTTTATTGGTTTTTCAGCATTAGAGTGTTTTTACAGCAAAAAAACTCTTCTAGAAACCCACTAGTTATGGGGTTATTATCCAGCCAAAAAACGTTGCCGGGGATGGACACATAGGAGAACATGCCGGGGATGGACACATAGGAGAACATGCCGGGGATGGACACATAGGATAACATGCCGGGGATGGACACGTAGGATAACATTCCGGGGATGGACACATGGGATAACATGCCGGGGATGGACACGTAGGATAACATGCCGGGGATGGACACGTAGGATAACATGCCGGGGATGGACACACAGGATAACACGCCGGGGATGGACACACAGGATAACACGCCGGGGATGGACACACAGGATAACATGCCGGGGATGGACACATAGGATAACACGCCGGGGATGGACACATAGGATAACATGCCGGGGATGGACACACAGGATAACATGCCGGGGATGGACACACAGGATAACATGCCGGGGATGGACACACAGGATAACATGCCGGGGATGGACACACAGGAGAACATGCCGGGGATGGACACATAGGAGAACATGCCGGGGATGGACACGTAGGAGAACATGCCGGGGATGGACACGTAGGATAACATGCCGGGGATGGACACATAGGATAACATGCCTGGGATGGACACATAGGATAACATGCCGGGGATGGACACATAGGATAACATGCTGGGATCGACACACAGGATAACATGCCGGGGATGGACACACAGGATAACATGCCGGGGATGGACACATAGGATAACACGCCGGGGATGGACACATAGGATAACACGCCGGGGATGGACACATAGGATAACATGCCGGGGATGGACACATAGGATAACATGCCGGGGATGGACACATAGGATAACATGCCGGGGATGGACACATAGGATAACATGCTGGGGATGGACACATAGGATAACATGCCGGGGATGGACACATAGGATAACATGCCGGGGATGGACACATAGGATAACATGCCGGGGATGGACACATAGGATAACATGCCGGGGATGGACACATAGGATAACACGCTGGGGATGGACACATAGGATAACATGCCGGGGATGGACACATAGGATAACATGCCGGGGATGGACACATAGGATAACATGCCGGGGATGGACACATAGGATAACATGCCGGGGATGGACACATAGGATAACATGCCGGGGATGGACACATAGGATAACATGCCGGGGATGGACACATAGGATAACATGCTGGGGGGTTTACTGGCTGTGGAAAAAAACGCCAAAAGCCAAAGACAGCCGCTGTACAAACGCCCTGTGTGCATGAGCAGTGAGTGACAATTGCGCGGTCATGCAACACTGTATCCAAATAAAAATGCTATCATTTTTTTAGATAGAGCTTTTTTTGGTGGTATTTAATCACCACTGGGGTTTTTAATTTTTGCTAAAAAAACAAAAAAAAACAAAAATTGAAAAAAAAAATATATATATTTCTTAGATTCTATTATAAAATTTTGCAAGTAAGTAATTTTTCTTCTTGGCTGATGTGCGCCGATGAGGCTGCACTGATGTGAATTAATGGGCACTGATGGGGCTGCACCTATGGGCACTGAGGTGGCACTGATGAGGCTGCACTGATGTGAATTAATGGGCACTGATGGGGCTGCACCTATGGGCACTGAGGTGGCACTGATGAGGCTGCACTGATGTGAATTAATGGGCACTGATGGGGCTGCATCTATGCGCACCAATGAACACTGAGGTGGCACTGATAAGCTGCATCGATGGGCAATGATGAGGCTGAACTGATGTGAATTAATGGGCACTGATAGGGCTGTACCTATGGGCACTGATGGACACTGAGGAGGCACTGAGGGGTACTGATCATCTACACTGATGGGCACTGATGAGGCTGCACTGATGTGTATTAATGGGCACTGATAGGGCTGTACCTATGGGCACTGAGGTGGCACTGATAAGATGCACTGATGGGCACTGATGAGGCTGCACTGATGTGACTTAATGGGCACTGATGGGGCTGCACCTGTGGGCACTGATGGACACTGAGGTGGCACTGAAGGGCATTGATAAGCTGCACTGATGGGCACTGATGAGGCTGCACTGATGTGAATTATTGGGCACTGATTGGGTTTCAGCTATGGGCACTGATGGACACTGATGAGGCTGCACAGATGGCCACTAATAGGCAGCACTGATGGGCACTGGTAGGCGGCACTGAGGGGCACAAATAAGTTGCACTGCTGGGGCTGCACTGATGACCGGGTCACTGACGATCAATGCCCTGAATAACAGAGTAAACAATGTACTGTCAGTCTGGCTGGTTATCGGCTCTCCTTTCCTCACAAAGACACAATGGGGTTGATTTATTCTAGGTTCACACCTATGCAGTTTGCGTTTGATCCGTTTCTGCAGTGCTTTTTGTTTGTTTTTTGCCTCGTTTTTGATGCGTTTTGCGTTTTTTTTCCCAGCTTGTTGCTGAGCAGATTAAAATGCATAAAAAACGTGGCAAAAGCGCACTACATGCTTTTCTGCAGCATCTCCGTTAAAGTCTATAGAACTAAAAACGCAACATTTTGCATTTAAAAAAAGTCCCTGACCCTTTTTACAAAACGCAGAGGGTGAAAAAGCGGAGATGTGAACCTGTCCCGTAGGAAATCAGGTTAAAGTGGCCCAGGGGCCACTCCAGGCCACCGCGCAACAACCAGCACCCAGCCAGCAGCCGGCACGCAGGGGCCACTCCAGGCCACCCTGCACCCAGCAAACAGGCATAAAAGCAACCAGCACCCAGCAACATGGCGAGCTCTGAAGGCCTCCCCTACCCTACCCACACCTGGAGGGGAGCAGCCTGCGCTGACCAAGCACGCGGCCTACAGCAGAAGATCCGGCCGCCCGCCACTCTCCCACCGCACCAAAATCGATTGAAGGCGAGCAGTGAAGACCCCCCTAATCTCACACGCACCTGGAGGGTGGGGCAGTGTCACCCAGTCCCCCCCTCCAAGGCAACTACAGCACCCGGCCTGGCGAGGCCTACCGCGGCCTACCCCTGCACGCTCCTCCGACAATCCACCCAGCAGTGAGCCTGCAGTCTAAAAGATCGCCAAGACCCACGATGGCACGCTCCCCACAACCGTGAGCCTGCAGTCCCCATCTCCTTCTCCTCCTGAACCCACAGATGAACCCGGCCTGCGAGACTCGACTCAGCCTTCCACAACAAGGCTGGACCCGGACCTGAGGCCCTCCTGCCTACCCCCGTGAGTAGCGAGACCTGCCACAGCCTACGCGGCCCGACCCTGACCCGAGGCCCTTCTATTCACCCCCAAAGTAGACTTGGCGAGCAACCCTGCCCCCGAAGAACAACCCTGCCTCGTTGAGGTCTACCATCCTGGACCTCCTGTGCCCACTGGATGATCAACCCGGCCCTGACCTGAAGCCCACCCGACGACCCCCCTCATAACCTTCCAATCTTGGACTCACGCAAACTGGAACCTGCAATCTACAACCCACTGAACTGATCTCTATCCACCCAGATCTTAATCACTAGAACTCCTGCTACAAGAAGCTGCTTCAATGTGATACGCCACTGCACGACGGACTATCCGCAACCATGCTCCCTGAGAAACCTTTCACCTCCCTCACCTGTCCGCCACTCCGTTTACCCTCCTAAAATGCCACCTGTACTCTTCCTCCTCATACTCCTCTCCTCCATTCCCAAAATCTCCTCTCTCTACCCTCCTACTCCTCCAAAACAACTATACATCGCACCCTCACTGCTTCCATCTCCCTACTACGGCTCTCACCACCTCCTCCTTATGCTCCACTCTCCCACACGCCACCACTAGTAGACTCACACGCTCTTGCACATCCCGCTCCCATGCCACCTTTCTCACCCTTCTTCTAACCGCCGGGGACATCTCCCCGAACCCTGGCCCCTCACCACCTCACTCACCCACTAGGCACCCTCCTACTTCCACAAACTGCTGCAACCCCCTCACCCTAATACCTGTCCCCCTGCTCCCCACAACCACCCCTCCATTCTCGTGTGCACTCCTGAATCAACAAGCTCACCGCCATCCATGACCTCTTTATCTCCCGCTCACTCAACCTCCTAGCGGTCACCGAAACCTGGGTCCAAGCCACTGACTCTACCTCCCCTGCTGCACTCTCCTATGTAGGTCTCGTCTGGACCCATTCACCCAGACCAAGCGTCGTAGAGGTGGTGGGGTTGGCATGCTCTTGTCACCACTGAGCACCTTCCAGGTCCTCCCAAACCCCCCCCTCTATCCTTCTCCTCCTTTGAGGCCCACTGCATCCGACTATTCTCTCCTACCCCTCTGAGGATTGCAGTAATCTATCGGCCTCCTGGACCGGTATCCCGCTTCCTCGACGATTTCTCCGCCTGGTTACCCTTCTTCCTCTCCTCAGAGCTACCCACCATCATCCTTGGAGACTTCAATATCCCTATCAACATCAATAACCCGGCTACATCCCAACTCCTCCACCTAACCTATTCTTTTGCACTCACACAGTGTACACAGTCCTCCCCCCACTCCGACGGGAACACCCTGGACCTTGTTTTCTCCCATCTCTGCACCCCCCACAACCTCACTAACACCCCTTTCCCTCTCTCTGACCACAACCTCATTACGTTCTCCGTCTCCCCGTCCTCAAACACCTCCCCCCAAACGTCAAACCATCACCAGCTGTAACCTCCGCAACCTGAACCCCGCCCCTCTCCACTCTGTGGCTGACCGACTTTACGACAATATCCTTCCACTGTGCTGCCCTGACCTGGCCACTACTGTATATAACAACTCGCTGTCAGCTGCCCTAGACTCCTTAGCACCCCTAACTACACGTAGCATTAGACCCCAACCACTTCAACCCTGGCAGAACGACCACACCAAGAATCCTAAAAGACGCAGTCATGCGCTGGAGCGATTGTGGCGCAAAACCAGATGCCAACAAGCGTTCTCCCTATACAAATCTGCCTTCCTCGCCTACACATCCTCCATCCACGCTGCCAAACAAGCCTACTTCGTAACCCTCATCAATACCCTCTCCTCCAGTCCTCGTCGGCTCTTCTCCACTTTTAACTCCCTACTCTCTCCTCCCCCCCCATCTCCACCCAGTACCTCACTCACCTCCCACGAGATTGGTAACCACTTCCAAAACAAAATCGACACAATTCGTAGGTACATCGCCAATACTAAGACTTCCACCCCACCCAGCCTCCCTCCCATGATAACCCCTTCAACACCCCCCTCCTCTGACCTCGCAACTGCCCAGATCCCCACACCACCTAACATCCCTCATACTAAAACCTCCCCAACACTCCACTCCTTCGACCTTGCTACCACTGAAGAGGTCACTAAGGTCTTCTCCGAAGCCCGCCTCACCGCCTGCCCCCTTGACCCTGTCCCCACACAACTCCTACGGTCACCCTCCTCCTTCCTATGCTCCCTCACCCACATCTTCAATCTCTCCCTCTCTACTGGCGCATTCTCCTCCCCCCTAAAGCATGTGCACATCACCCTCATACTCAAAAAACCCTCCCTGGACCCCACCGACCTGAACAACCTTAGACCCATCTTCCTGCTGCCATTTACATCCAAACTCTTTGAGTGCTTAGTTTATAATCGCCTAAGCGCCCACCTCAATGACAACAACCTCCTTGATCCCCTACAGTTTGGCTTCCATCCCTTACACGCTACCGAAATCGCCCTCTTCAAACTCACCGACGACCTGCTAACCGCCAAAGCTAATGGCCACTACTCAGTCCTCTTACTCCTCGACTTTTCCGCGGCCTTCGACACAGTCGACCACCCCCTCCTCCTTAAAAATCTATACTCCCTTGGCATCAGAGACTCCGCTCTCTCGTGGCTCTCCTCCTATCTATCCCAGCGCTCCTTCAGTGTTATCTATTACGCTGCCACCTCCCCCTCTCTCCCCCTCTCTGTTGGGGTCCCCCAAGGCTCTGTCCTCGGGCCCCTTCTCTTCTCCATCTACACCTCCTCCCTTGGCCAACTGATACACTCCCACGGCTTCAACTATCACCTCTACGCCGATGACACGCAAATCTACCTCTCTACCCCTCGCCTCACCCCTTCAGTCTCCGCCCGAATCACTAACCTACTGAACGACATATCAGACTGGATGTCACTCCACTTCCTCAAATTAAACCTGTCAAAAACCGAGCTCCTAGTTGCCCCCCCCCCCAACCTCTCCATCGTGACCAATAACGCCACCATCAGTCTCACCCCGCAAGCCAAAGTTCTAGGTGTCACTCTAGACTCCAACCTATCCTTCCCACCCCATGTCCAATCGCTGGCAAATTTATGCAGACTCCACCTCCGCAACATCTCCAAAATACGCACATTCCTCACCCCAGACACTACTAAGCAACTCGTTCACTCCCTTATTATATCACGACTCGATTACTGTAACTCCCTCCTCACTGGCTTACCTCACCACAGGCAATCCCCGCTTCAGTCTATCCTGAACTCAGCGGCCAGACTCATCCACCTAACCAACCGCTCCTCTTCTGCCACCCCCCTCTGACATTCCCTCCACTGGCTCCCGATTGCCCAACGCATTAAATTCAAACTACTAACTCTGACATACAAAGCTATTCATAATACTGCCCCAAACTACCTCACCGACCTGATATCCATCTACCACCCAACCCGTACTCTTCGCTCCTCACAAGACCTCCTACTGGTCTCCTCCTCCCATGCCCGACTCCAGGACTTCTCCAGGTCTTCCCCCATCGCCTGGAACTCACTACCCCAATCCATCAGGCTGTCATCTACCCTCCTCACCTTTAGGTGCACCCTGAAAACCCATCTCTTCAGGGAAGCCTACCCCACCCTCACCTAACAGCCAATCTCCTCCACTCCTCCTACCACTTCATCCCCCCACAGCCACTTCCTCCTGTACCACTATCCCCTCCCTCCTAGATTGTAAGCTCCAAGGAGCAGGGCCCTCAAACCTCTCGTGTATTGTATTGTTACTGTATTGTCTCATGTTCTGTCCCCCACTATAATGTACAGCGCTGAGCAAACTATTGGCGCTATATAAATACTGTATAATAATAATAAATGGACTGCTGTGCGTTTCTACAAAATGCAACGTAAAACATATAGGTGTAAACCTAGACTTACTAAAGGCAGATAGGCTGTGCACTGCAAGTACGCTGTAAATGCAGCTGCTCTAGATTGGAGGGGAACATGCAAGGAAAATGAAAAAAAAAAACAAAACAAAAAAAACAGCATTTTTACTTGCACGTAATTGGATGAAAGAAAACAGCAGAGTTTTGCCTCATTTCACAGCTTCTCCTCTGATCTGCACTTGCAGCCTGTTTACCTATAGTAAATCATCTCCATTGGGTGAGGAAAGGGAATTTATTTATTTAAGGTACTTGTATAGCGCCATCATTTTATGCTTTACATATATATTGTATATTTACCTCAATCCCTAACCTTCAAGGGGTGTACAATCTAAGGTCCCTAACCCTCAAGGGGCGTACAATCTAAGGTCCCTAACTCTCAAGGGGTGTACAATTTAAGGTCCCTAACTCTCAAGGGGTGTACAATCTAAGGTCCCTAACCCTCAAGGGGCGTACAATCTAAGGTCCCTAACCCTCAAGGGGCGTACAATCTAAGGTCCCTAACCCTCCAGGGATGTACAATCTAAGGTCCATATCCCTCAAGGGGCGTACAATCTAAGGTCCCTAACCCTCAAGGGGCGTACAATATAAGATCCCTAACCCTCAAGGGGCGTAGAATCTAAGGTCCCTAACCCTCAAGGGGCGTAGAATCTAAGGTCCCTAACCCTCAAGGGGCGTACAATCTAAGGTCCCTAATCCTCAAGGGGCGTACAATCTAAGGTCCCTAACCCTCAAGGGGCGTACAATCTAAGGTCCCTAACCCTCAAGGGGCGTACAATCTAAGGTAATGCCGATAACCGGCAATTCTGTGTACATGTAACCAGCTATGATTGGGCTTTTACTGCATTCTGTGTTCAAAAGAAACAGCAGTCACAGAGCATGCCCGGTGAGCCCTCCAGGGTGCGCACAGGAGGGGCGCACATGGTAGGACATCCATGGATGTGCCTCCAGAACCGGAAAGGTGCGTTCGGCAAGTGGCTGTAAACCCTTACCTATACCCAGTGAAGGGGGGAAACACAGCCCCCTGCATAAGTTGTACCTGTTTATCTGCAGCCATTTGTCCTTTACATCCTTATAAAACGCAGAGATGAAAAGGTTTTTTTCACAGCCTCACAAAGCAGGGGGGCGGAGAGCCGCGGTTTCACACTATACAAGAGCTTTGAAAGCTGATTGGAGGGAAGGGACACATCCCCCTTCGCACAGCACACAGGAAGAGAGCTGACACTGTCAATCACAGTGTGACGGGAGTCACTCTGGGTGGGGGGCCCATGGAACACAGCCCCCTTTGGAGAGGTGGGGAGACTCCTGTCTCAGCTCCCCATATCCCTGTTATGTGTAAGTCACCCTGTGCCTGTTAGGAGTACAGGGTTAAATTTCCTGATATTGTGTAGACACAGGGGCGGACTGACCATTCGAGCACTCGGGCACTGCCCGGGGTCAGTACTGGGCCCCATGAGATGCCCCTGGTACCTTTTTATAGGCTTTTTTTGGGTGTGGTTTGAGTGTGGGCGAGGACACAGGGGCCCCATGATCCCTTATTGCCCGGGGGCCCCATGAGTTGTCAGTCCACCCCTGTGTAGACATGTATAGGTGGGGTGTGGGGGTTGTTCATTGTTTACTGCCAGGTGGTCCCATTGTTCTATTGTGTGTCTTGCTTGGCAGCAAACTATTATGGGATGTACTGTATGTGTTTGTGTATTGGCTTGGTGGGGGGTGTCTGCTGTGCATCTCTTGTTACTAAATGTCTTGCCCCGCCCTATCTTGTATCTTTGTTAAAATAAAGCAGTCCATTTCCTGTTTTATGACGAGTCTGGTGCTGTTTCGTCCTGTGTGGTCAGCGGTGGGGTCCGTGGATCTGTGTTCAGACAGGGAAGCGGGAGTCTAACGGAAATACCCAAGTGCAGTCGGGGTCCGGTTCCGTTACACACAGGCTGTGCGCTGGTGATCCCGCCTCTGTCACCTTTTTTGCTCTTGGTGTCAGGTAAACATGTCAGCAGTGCTAATAACAGAGGAACCAGCCGGATGGGCTTCCAATCATGTGACTGCTGCGACATCGGTCAGGTGATAGAGAAGGCGTGCTGGCTCCCGTCATTAAAGGCGAAGGGTATAAAAAATGGCAGTTGTATACGACAGCCAACGTCATGTTATTCAGGGTTTACATTGACTTTCAGACAACTGAGGCTATGGGTCACATGACACATCCGGTCTACGTACCTTGGACGGGTCTACGGTGCCGTAGAGTGACTCAGAATCCCGTTTTGAGCCCTTCTCAGACATTCCGAACCCATGATTCATTTCTGGAACTTCCCCGAGTGTTTGTCAGACATTTATTGTAAGCACCAACAAGCTATCATTTACAGAAAGGAAAAAGTGAAAGTAAAAGTAACCGAGCTGCTGCTGTCCCTGGCTGCTCTCTGGTAAGTCGTCAGCTTTTGTCTGGAAATTATTTTATGTGGATATGACAACGATCATTTCCGAGGTGCTTTGTGGACGAGTCCATGGAGGCGTCGATGTGTCGGCTGTAGTGGGCAGGGGGGTGATTGGGTGGGCTTAAAGGAGACGTCCGCTTTTATGATTGCATCGATCCCAGTAACAGGTCTGAGCACCCAAAAGGACGTAGCAGAGAGGCTATGGAGCTGCATCTTAATCTTCGCTGTTACTGAACCCACAACAGTACAATCAGTCTGTATATGCAGTAGAGCATGCTTGTTATACTGACTGTGGGACCTAAGGGGTTAATCCTCTGCATGTGTAAAAACGCTGTTTGATCCTGTCTTCTCTGCCCCTCCTCTTGTTAAAGTGTCCACTTGATACAGACTGAATCCGTCGTCACATGCACATGCTCAGTTTGGTGTGTATTGCTAGAGAGCTTTTTTTTTTTTTCTCTTGGGAGACTGCATGTGATCAGCACAGGACCAATCAGCTCTGTCCAGACAGAGGGCCAGGGGTTCTGCATCCTTCTAGAGCAGAAAGAAAACTCCTACAAGATTTAACCAGTGCTCTGCTGAAGTCACAAGACTGCTATATACGGCTGATGAGAAAAGGTATTTAGCAGTTTATATTTACTACAATACTTGCATTTCCGTGTTGTGTGTACTGTGGGAGAGCAGATATAGTGAATGCAGAGTCCGGGGAGAGCAGATATAGTGAATGCAGAGTCCGGGGAGAGCGGATATAGTGAATGCAGGGTCCAGGGAGAGCGGATATAGTGAATGCGGGGTCCGGGGAGAGCGGATATAGTGAATGCGGGGTCTGGGGAGACCGGATATAGTGAATGCAGGGTCCGGGGAGAGCGGATATAGTGAATGCAGGGTCCGGGGAGAGCGGATATAGTGAATGCAGGGTCCGGGGAGAGCGGATATAGTGAATGCAAGGTCTGGGGAGACCAGATATAGTGAATGCAGGGTCCGGTGAGAGCAGATATAGTGAATGCAGGGTCCGGGGAGACCAGATATAGTGAATGCGGGGTCCGGGGAGACCGGATATAGTGAATGCGGGGTCTGGGGAGACCGGATATAGTGAATGCGGGGTCCGGGGAGACCGGATATAGTGAATGCGGGGTCCGGGGAGACCGGATATAGTGAATGCAGGGTCCAGGGAGAGCGGATATAGTGAATGCAGGGTCCAGGGGAGACCGGATATAGTGAATGCAGGGTCCGAGGAGAACGGATATAGTGAATGCAGGGTCCGGGCAGACCGGATATAGTGAATGCAGGGTCCGGGCAGACCGGATATAGTGAATGCAGGGTCCGGGGAGAGCGGATAAGGTGAATGCAGGGTCCGCGGAGAGCGTATAAGGTGAATGCAGGGTCCGGGGAGACCGGATATAGTGAATGCAGGGTCCGGGGAGAACGGATATAGTGAATGCAGGGTCCAGGGAGAGCGGATATAGTGAATGCAGGGACCGGGGAGAGCGGATAAGGTGAATGCAGGGTCCGGGGAGAGCGGATATAGTGAATGCAGGGTCCGGGGAGAGCGGATATAGTGAATGCAGGGTCCGGTGAGAGCAGATATAGTGAATGCAGGGTCCGGGGAGAGTGCATATAGTGACTGCAGGGTCTGGGGAGAGCGGATATAGTGAATGCAGGGTTCGGGGAGACCGGATATAGTGAATGCAGGGTACGGGGAGAGCGGATATAGTGAATGCAGGGTCCGAGGAGACCAGATATAGTGAATGCAGGGTGCGGGGAGAGCGGATATAGTGAATGCAGGGTGCGGGGAGAGCGGATATAGTGAATGCAGGGTCCGGGGAGACCAGATATAGTGAATGCAGGGTGCGGGGAGAGCGGATATAGTGAATGCAGGGTCCAGGGAGACCAGATATAGTGAATGCAGAGTCCGGGGAGACCGGATATAGTGAATGCAGGGTCCGGGGAGACCAGATATAATGAATGCAGGGTCCGGGGAGACCGGATATAGTGAATGCAGGGTCCGGGGAGACCGGATATAGTGAATGCAGGGTCCGGGGAGACCAGATATAATGCATGCAGGGTCCGGGGAGACCGGATATAGTGAATGCAGGGTCCGGGGAGAGTGGATATAGTGAATGCAGGGTCCAGGGAGACCGGATATAGTGAATGCAGGGTTCGGGGAGACCATATATAGTGAATGCAGGGTCCGGGCAGACCGGATATAGTGAATGCAGGGTCCGGGGAGAGCGGATAAGGTGAATGCAGGGTCCGGGGAGACCGGATATAGTGAATGCAGGGTCCGGGGAGAACGGATATAGTGAATGCAGGGTCCGGGCAGACCGGATATAGTGAATGCAGGGTCCGGGCAGACCGGATATAGTGAATGCAGGGTCCGGGGAGAGCGGATATAGTGAATGCAGGGTCCGGGGAGAGCAGATATAGTGAATTCAAGGTTCGGGGAGAGCGGATATAGTGAATGCAGGGTCCGGGGAGACCAGATATAGTGAATGCAGGGTGCGGGGAGAGCGGATATAGTGAATGCAGGGTCGGGGGAGACTGGATATAGTGAATGCAGAGTCCGGGGAGACCAGATATATTGAATGCAGGGTCCGGGGAGACCAGATATAGTGAATGCAGGGTCCAGGGAGACCAGATATAGTGAATGCAGAGTCCGGGGAGACCGGATATAGTGAATGCAGAGTCCGGGGAGACCGGATATAGTGAATGCAGGGTCCGGGGAGACCGGATATAATGAATGCAGGGTCCGGGGAGACCAGATATAATGAATGCAGGGTCCAGGGACACCATATATAGTGAATGCAGGGTCCGGGGAGACCGGATATAGTGAATGCAGGGTCCGGGGAGAGTGGATATAGTGATTGCAGGGTCCAGGGACACCATATATAGTGAATGCAGGGTCCAGGGAGACCAGATATAGTGAATGCAGGGTCCGGGGAGACCAGATATAGTGAATGCAGGGTCCGGGGAGAGTGAATATAGTGAATGCAGGGTCCAGGGAGACCAGATATAGTGAATGCAGGGTCCGGGGAGAGCAGATATAGTGAATGCAGGGTCCGGGGAGACCAGATATAGTGAATGCAGGGTCCGGGGAGACCGGATATAATGAATGCAGGGTCCGGGGAGACCGGATATAATGAATGCGGGGTCCTGGGAGAGTGGATATAGTGATTGCAGGGTCCGGGGAGAGTGGATATAGTGATTGCAGGGTCCGGGGAGAGTGGATATAGTGATTGCAGGGTCCAGGGACACCATATATAGTGAATGCAGGGTCCAGGGAGACCGGATATAATGAATGCAGGATCCGGGGAGAGTGGATATAGTGATTGCAGGGTCCAGGGACACCATATATAGTGAATGCAGGGTCCGGGGAGACCGGATATAGTGAATGCAGGGTCCGGGGAGAGTGGATATAGTGATTGCAGGGTCCAGGGACACCATATATAGTGAATGCAGGGTCCAGGGAGACCAGATATAGTGAATGCAGGGTCCGGGGAGACCAGATATAGTGAATGCAGGGTCCGGGGAGAGTGAATATAGTGAATGCAGGGTCCAGGGAGACCAGATATAGTGAATGCAGGGTCCGGGGAGAGCAGATATAGTGAATGCAGGGTCCGGGGAGACCGGATATAGTGAATGCAGGGTCCGAGGAGAGCGGATATAGTGAATGCAGGGTCCGGGGAGAGTGGATATAGTGAATGCAGGGTCCGGGGAGAGTGGATATAGTGAATGCAGGGTCCAGGGAGACCAGATATAGTGAATGCAGGGTCCGAGGAGAGCGGATATAGTGAATGCAGGGTCCGGGGAGAGTGGATATAGTGAATGCAGGGTCCGTGGAGAGTGGATATAGTGAATGCAGGGTCCGGGGAGAGCGGATATAGTGATTGCAGGGTGCGGGGACACCATATATAGTGAATGCAGGGTCCGGGGAGAGTGGATATAGTGAATGCAGGGTCCGGGGAGAGTGGATATAGTGAATGCAGGGTGCGGGGACACCATATATAGTGAATGCAGGGTCTGGGGTTTAGTATCACTTTAAGTCTATCTAAAATCAATACTTGTTTTTTTCCATTTTGGATGGAGTAGGGAACGGTTAGAACCCTTGTTGGGTTTTCACTACTTTCCTTCAGAAACATTCATTCTCTGTATTTGTCTTATTGATTGCTGTCGCCAGTAATTAAAGCTGAACTCCGGGGAACGTAAAAATTCCTCTTCTGCAGTCAGGCTGCCTCCACTCTGCAAGTGTTGACCACTTGCCTACCTGGCATTTATACCCCCTTCCGGTCCAGGCCAATTTTCAGCTTTCAGCGCTGACGTGAAGGACAAAAAAAGAGCAAAAAATTAAAAATTGGAAAAAAAAAAGTCTTTCTTTGTTTCTATTATACAATTTTGCATACGGGTAATTTTCTCCTTCACTGATATGCGTTGATGAGGCTGCATTGATAGGCAGAACTGATGGGCACTGATAGGCAACACTGATGGGCACTGATGAAGTGGCACCAGGGGCGGACTGACAACTCATGGGGCCCCCAGGCAATAGGGGATCATGGGGCCCCTGTGTCCTCTCCCAAACTTCAAAAAAGCCTATGAAAAATGTTCCAGGGGCATCTCATGGGGCCCCCTACTGATTCCGGGCCCTCAGGCAGTGCCCGAGTTTCAAAATGGTCAGTCTGCCCCTGGGTGGCACTGATAGGCAGCACTGATGGGCACTCATAGGCAGCACTGATGTGCACTGATAGGCAACACTGATGGGCACTGATGGGCAGAACTGATGGGCACTGATAGGCAACACTGATGGGCACTGATGGGCAGAACTGATAGGCAACACTGATGGGCACTGATGAGGTGGCACTGATGGGCACTGGTAGGTAGAACTGATGGGCACTGGTAGGCAGCACTAATAGGCAACACTGATGGGCACTGATGAAGTGGCATGGATAGGCAGCAGTGATGGGCACTGATAGGCTGCACTGATGAGGCAGCACTGGTGAGCATTGAGGAGGAGGCACTGATGATGCTACACTGATATGCAGCAATGATGGGCACTGATAGGAGGCACTGATGGGCGACACTGACGGGCGGTGCTGACTGACAGCACTGACTGATTGTACTGACTTGAGGCACTGCTGGGCGGCACCGATGGGCACAACTGCTGCTGGGTAGCACTGTTGGTTAGTGCCGATCTGCTCTGTGACAGCTGTCGTTCCTCGGCAGTACTTTCCTCACGCTGTGACAGGATTTGTATCACCTGAAGATAGCCACTTCACTGGGGAGATGGAAGGGTTTACAGTCACTTTAAAGGGTTAGTTCACCCTTACAGAAAAAAAGAAAAGATGAACTAACACCATACACCCCCCCCAAGGACAGGAAAGTCCCCTCTTAGACCGTTTTCACAGGAACAGGTTTCCTCATCTCATTCTGCTTTATTCCATAAAAACCCGACTCCGCGAAGAGTAAAAATCACCGCACTGCGAGGGTTAAAGTATAACTAAAGGCAAAACTTTTTTTTTTGTGGATAGAGTGGAGAGAGATTAGAACCCCTGTCAGTTTGTATTGCTGTCTCTGCCCCCCATTAGGGAGATTCCCCCTCACTTTTTGTCCTGTTTACCATTATCATTGAAAGTGAAAGTACAGAAAATCTCCAATGTTGGGTTGTCCCCCGAACAGTAATAGTGGGAAAATCTTCCAATGGGAACACTGGTTCTGGGGGGGCCCAAGGGATTACCTTCATTTGCAGGGATTTCTTCTCACTTCCTGTTTTGGCTATGGGAGAGGAAGTAAAGGGAAATCTCCCCAATTTGACAAAGATGGGAAAAATAAAGCTGACAGGGGTTATAACCCTCCCTTACTCCATCCAATAGAATTGCCTATAGTTCTACTTTAAAAACTTATTTCACTTACCTACAGCAGTTTCGCTTACCAGATCCACCGGCAGATGATGCTCCCCTATGCTCCAGCAGTGGACTGTTCCTCGATGTCCTCGCCTCCAATGCAGGTATACGGGCCCTGCATCGGTTTTGAGGACGTCAAGGGCATCTGACCGCTGGAGTATATGGGATTAGAGCCTGTGGATGGCGGTCTTGCAGCATAGAGGAGCCTGTGGGAGTGGAGGATCAGGTAAGTAAAACTGCTTATTCCGGTTTTGTTCAAAACTATAAAGTGATACTAAACCCACAACAGTAAAGTCAGTCTGTATATGCAGTGAAGCATGATTGTTACAGTGAAGGAAATGCGTATTTGATCCCCTGCTGATTTTGAATGTTTGCCCCTCACAAAGAAATGATCGGTCTAAAAATCGAATGTTCGGTGTATTGTAACACTGAGAGACAGAATAGCAACAACAAATTCAGCAGAAATGCGTCTAACAAATGATGACTGATTTGCATGTTCATGAGGGAAATAAGTATTTGATCCCCTATCATTCAGCAGGATTCCTGGCTACCAGGTGTCTTTCATACAGGTAACAAGCTGAGATTAGAAGCAGTCTATTAAAGGGAGTGCTGCTAATCTCTTTTTGTTACCTGTATAAAAGACACCTGTCCACAGGAGCAATCAAACCATCAGATTCCAAACTCTCCACCATGGCAAAGACCAAAGAGCTGTCCGATGATGTCAGGGACAAGATTGTAGACCTACACAAGGCTGGACTGGATTACCAAACTATCGCCAAGCAGCTTGGTGAGAAGGTGACAACAGTTGGTGCAATCATTCACAAATGGAAGAAACACAAAACAACTGTCAGTCTCACTAGGTCTGGTGCACCATGCAAGATCTCACCTCGTGGAGTGTCAATGATCATGAGAACAGTGAGGAATCATCCCAGAACTACACGTGAGGATCTTGTCAATGATCTCCAGGCAGCTGGGACCACAGTCACCAAGAAAACAATTGGTAACACACTACGCCGACAAGGACTGAAATCCTGCAGTGCCCGCAAGGTCCCTCTGCTCAAGAAAGCACATGTCCAGGCCCGTCTGAAGTTTGACACTGAACATCTGAATGATGCAGAAGAGGACTGGTGGAAAGTGTTGTGGTCAGATGAGACCAAAATCGAGCATCAACTCAACTCGCTGTGTTTGGAGGAGGAGGAATGCTGCCTATGACCCCAAGAACACCATCCCAACTGTCAAACATGGTGGTGGAAACATTCTGATTTGGGGGTGTTTTTCTGCCAAGGGGACAGGACAACTGCACCGCATCAAAGGACGATGGACGGGGCAATGTACCATCAAATCTTGGGTGAGAACCTTCTTCCCTCAGCCAGGGCATTGAAAATGGGTCGTGGATGGGTGTTCCAGCATGACAATGACCCAAAACACACGGCCAAGGCAACAAAGGAGTGGCTCAAGAAGAAGCACATTAAGGTCCTGGAGTGGCCTAGCCAGTCTCCAGACCTTAATCCGATTGAAAATCTGTGGAGGGAGCTGAAAGTTCGAGTTGCCAAATGTCAGCCACCAAACCTTAACGACTTGGAGAGGATCTGCCAAGAGGAGTGGGCCAAAAACCCTCCTGAGATGTGTGCAAACCTGGGGGCCAACTACAGGAAACGTCAGACCTCTGTGATTGCCAACAAGGGATTTGCCACCAAGTACTAAGTCATGTTTTGTGAAGGGGATCAAATCCTTATTTCCCTCATGAACATGCAGATCAGTCATCATTTGTTAGACGCATTTCTGCTGAATTTGTTGTTGCTATTCTGTCTCTCAGTGTTACAATACACCGAACATTCGATTTATAGACCGATCATTTCTTTGTGAGTGGGCGAACATTCAAAATCAGCAGGGGATCAAATACTTACTTCCTTCACTGTATACTCACAGTGGAACCTAAGGGGTAAATCCTCTGCATTGTGTAAAAAGGCTGTTTGATCCTGTCTTCTCTGATCCTCCTTTTCTTTTACTGTCCCCAATCCATCTGCCGATAGTACAGAGCTCTAGGAGGTACTCTGCACATGTTCAGTTTGGTGTATATTGCTAGAGAGCTCTTTGGGAGGGTGCATGTGATCAACACAGGGCCGATCAGCACTCTCCAGACAGAGGGTCAGGGGTCATGCAGCCTCCTAGGACACCCCTATGAGCCCACAGGACTTAGTCATGGAGGTGGAGATTTGGTGTAGCAGACGGAACTTATGCACTTCTCCATTTGTGAATGAATACAGGAGCGCTCTCTACAGAGCTTTTCTGTGTTTGTAAGGCTGGCAATACATTATACAATTTTCTTGTACAGTTTCCTCTTAGATTTACCAAATCCATATATAATATGAGGTCAAAGCTAAATACTTTAAATTTGTATTTAATCAGGCAGGCACTTGCACTACATAGCTGAAGGTAAATCTGAAGGGAATTGAATAGGAAAATTGTATACTGTATGGCCAACTGTAGTGAGTGCTGGGTCTGCAGATGAGGGGACTGAGGACTCTGTGTCCTGAATCTCTTTCTCTGTCTCAAAAGGTAAACATTAGAGATCTGCTGACAGTACTATAAAAACAACAAGAACAAAAAAAAAAAAAAAAGACACACATCATATACATGTGCACTACACACATTGTGGTAATACATATTAGGTACATATATATATATATATTACAGTAGTACACCAATGTACACTGTTTAAAAACATTAAAGGAACCCTATGAAAACCCATCGGATCTCAATGGGGAAAAATCTCCTGCTGGATATCTATACTGACATGGACGGGGTAATGTGTTAGGAACGTAAGGATGCCCCATCGTTTGATAGAAATGAAAATGATCGACCTACAGAGGACTGAATTCAAAGACACCCCAAAAATCAAAGTGAAACAATGATGCGGCAGGCGAGTCCATTTTGCTGAAATGTCATTGCAGCAACTCAGAATGGTCCTCAGTAGTTTGTATGGCCCCCACGTGCTTGTATGCATGCCTGACAGCGCCGGGGGAGGCTCCTAATGAGACCACGGATGGTGTCCTGGGGGATTTCCTTCCAGACCTGGAACAGGGCATCACTAAACTCCTGGACAGTCTGAGGTGCAACCTGATTTCAGACGGAGCCAAAAAACTAAATTTTCCTAGCATCCTACTCTGGGAGAATGGTACACTAGCAAGTGACCCACTTCTACTATGCAGCAGGGCATCTGCATGGTGCTCAGAAGCTAGTAGCTATCACTGTAGTAGTGGTGGCTACTACAGTGATTTCCATCTTTCGCAAGGGGTTGGCCAGCTATTGCACATCATTTACGCACCTTTTATTATTTATTATTATTATACAGGATATATATTATTATACAGGATTTATATATTATTATTATTATTATTATTCAGGATTTATATATTATTATACAGGATTTATATATTATTATTATACAGGATTTATATATATATATATATTATTATTATACCAGATTTATATATTATTATTATACAGGATTTATATATTATTATTATTATACAGGATTTATATATTATTATTATTATTATACAGGATTTATATATTATTGTTATTATTATACAGGATTTATATATTATTATACAGGATTTATATATATATTATTATTATTATACAGGATTTATATATTATTATTATACAGGATTTATATATTATTATTATTATACAGGATTTATATATTATTATAATACAGGATTTATATATTATTATTATTATTATTATACAGGATTTATATATTATTATTATTATACAGGATTTATATATTATTATAATACAGGATTTATATATTATTATTATTATTATTATTATACAGGATTTAAATATTATTATTATTATTATACAGGATTTATATATTATTATTATAATACAGGATTTATATAGTGCCAACAGTTTGCTCGGCACTTTACAATATAATGGGAGACAATACAGCAACAATACAGTTCAACACAAGAGGGATAGGAGGGCCCTGATCCTGGGAGCTTACAATCCTTTCTCCATCTTCTGTAGTTAAGTGGGCATTGCCCACCCCCCAGGGAATGCTGAGCAGGCTAAATCATGCGAGAAGATTCCGCAGCACAGTGCTGGATTATTTTCTTGTGAGAGTTGGGCTAGTCACCGTTCTCCAAGATCTGGCTCCAAGACAGATGCCTTCACCATCCCCGAGGCTCTGCAGGAGAAAGCTGGAGAAAGTTACGTATATTATTTAATTTTTATCCCCAAAATGGTTTTTTTTTTTTTTTTTTGCACTTTTATGTAAGGGAGATAAGGGGACACACCTTGAAATATGAGTCACATGAATTAAACTTACATCGTCCTCTAGAGTTGTGGTATGTTGGGAAATTCCTTTCCTTCAGACTTTGTCTTCATAAATGCTACTGCTTTTTTTTATTAAAGCCTTTAGCCTACTCGCTGACCAGACTTGTGCATGGATTATACAATAAACAACCACAGAATAGAAGGAAGTTCCTTGTTTATTTAACAGGTTAATACTTCTGGGTAATGATCTCATTGTGATTGCAGGGCTGGGTAGAGTTTGAGTACACGGAGAACCAAAGACTGTGGATATACTTGTGCCAGGTAAGACACCTTGGTCTCATGTGGTCTTCTATCTCAGGGTTCTTGGTGCCACCTGGAGAGCTCAGCCCAGGAATATGATTGCTTGCCTTGAACAAAGTCTTTTAAACATTTATTTTTTTTATATATTTGTTTGATTGTAAATGATTATGAACACTGATAAGGATCTTCAGTACTTTTCTTCTTAGAATATTGGTTTGTTTGTGTAGAGAGGTTTGTACTGGACTGTGAAGGATATGTGTGTCTGGATAATGGAAGATGGTTTTCAGTAGGTCATTGCCCCAGGCTGGGTGCTTGCAACCTCATTATTAAGGGCCCTCTCACATTGTGATGTGTTGCCAGTCCACTCATAATGAATAGGCTGCCTCAGGGCTTTTTATCTCATAGAATAGGTGCAGGTACTCCCCCTTCCGAGTCACCCTGGTCTCTGCCCCCTACCCACTTCCGAGCACCGTCCATTCATTCCAACCCCTATCCATATCCCAGTACCTCTCCTTTTATAGAAAACAGAACCAAGTAGAATTTTGTGCTGTTAAGTATTTTGTATGGAATTTGTTAATGATAACAAGAGAAGCAGAAAAATAGATCCCCTGCAGCCTGCAACAATAGCCCCCCCCCCCAACAACAGAACTCCCCAGCAACAGCCCCCTGCAACAACATACCCCTCAGCATTAATAGAACCCCAAGGAACAATAGACCACCACCAGCAACAACAGATCTTCTAATAGCCTGCATTATTAGACCTTCCAGTAGCTAGAAACCAGAGACCCCTCCCTCAACAGTAGATCCCTCCCAGAAACAATACCCCACAAGCAACAATAGACCCCCACCAGCAACAATGGATCCCTCTCTCAATAATAGATCCCCTCCAGCAGCAATAGATACCCCCGGAGTCAGCATCAATGGATCTTCCAGCATACCTCAGCACCCCTTGCTATTACATACATTCAGTGCTGGAGGTGCCAAAACTGCGTTCCTCCATGTTCCCGCTGAAAAAAAGCCCTGGGGTGCTTTTTAGCAATGAATGTACAGGCCCAGCTGTCCAGTCAAAGCTGACATTTGGAGGGGCTAAACCAATGGAGGAACGGGGGTGGAGGGTTGCTTACATCTATCAGATTCTGCTCATATGGCATTTTCCAAAATTAAAATTTTTACAAAATCAGCACTAGGAATGGCACTTACCTTTATTGAGATGTGTCCCTTGTGCTGGACTTGTCACTTATTATGAGTGCCGACTATTATTATTATACAGTATTTATAAAGCGCCAATAGTTCGCTCAGCGCTGTACATTACAAAGGGGGACAGAACATGTGACAGAACAATAACAATACAATGCAAAACATGAGGGGATCGAGGGCCCTGCTCTTTGGAGCTTACAATCTAGGAGGGAGGGGATGGTGGCACAGGAGGAGATAGCTGTGGGGGATGGAGTGGTAGGAAGAGTGGAGGAGGTCGGTCAAGTTAGCAGGGGGTGGGGTAGGCTTCCCTGAAGAGATGGGTTTTCAGGGTGCGCCTAAAGGAGAGGAGAGTAGGTGATAATCTGATGGGTTGGGGCAGGGAGTTCCAGAGGATGGGTGACACCCTGGAGAAGTCCTGGAGGCGGGCATGGGAGGAGGAGACCAGGGAACTAGAGAGAATGAGGTCTTGTGAGGAGCGGAGTGTGCGTGTTGGGCGGTACTTGGATATTAGGTCAGTGATGTAGTTCGGGGCAGTATGGTGGACGGCTTTGTACATCAGTGTTAGGAATTTGAATTTGATCCGTTGCGCAATCGGAAGCCAGTGGAGGGATTGGCAGAGGGGGGTGGGGGAGACGGAGCGGTTGGAAAGGTGAATGAGTCTGGCAGCCGTATTCAGGATCGACTGAAGCGGGGATAGCCAGCGGCGAGGCAGGCCAGTGAGGAGGGAGTTGCAGTAGTCGAGTCGTGATATGATGAGGGAGTGGATGAGCTGTTTAGTGGTTTCTGGGGTTAGGAACGTGCGGATTTTGGCGATGTTGCGGAGGTGGAGTCTGCATGAGTTTGTTAAAGATTGGACTTGGGGCTGGAAGGATAGGTTGGAGTCCAGAATGACACCAAGTACTCTGGCCTGCGGGGCGGGTTTGATATTGGCGTTGTTGGATGTGATGGAGAAGTCAATGGGGGGTGGGGTCCGGGCTGGGGGGAAGACAAGAAACTCAGTTTTGGAGAGGTTCAGTTTATGACTCATAGTTTAGCAGACTATGTCCACCCATTCCTCCCCCATCCACCATTCCTAGAACCGTCCATCAATAAAAAGCAGTCTATTAATGGAGGAGGAATGATAGGTCCTCCTCCTCCATTCATATCTCACATTTCATTGATGGAAATGTCATTTGTTTGTTGCTTCCCTAAAATGTATAAAATATTGCCACTGCCTAAAAAACGGCCACTGCCCCAGTCTGTAACGCATGTCAAACAACAAAAAAGAAAAATTCCCAGCTCTAACTTGCCAGCCAGCTTGCCAACAAACCGAATTACCCTGTCTAACAGTATGCATTAAATACAGGGGTTTAGTTAGCACACATTTGCAAATGCATGCGTAAACTACAGAGACTCGTCACGGCACCCTGATATTCTGTAGTTCCTAAAGCAGGCCATACGTAATTCGAATTCCGAACGATTTTTCGTCCGAAAATTGGAAACGTTCGCTCGGTAATCCGATGGTGCCATCATTGATTTTAAAAATTGGCCAACCAAGTCATAAAGTTCACCCCATATAACATGCAAAACTTCTGTTCCTTCCAGGTCACGGCTCATGGTGCATATTCTTTTCGGAAAAACGATTGTACGATTTGACCATTATTGAGTCGAAAATCGGTAGTTTTGCATGAATTTTCCAACATGCCCGCTCACCGAAAAGGGGAGGAACCACAAAAATCGGCCGGGGCTATTGACCCACTAACAGATTGAAAATCGGCCGATTATTCTTAGGTTTGATTTTCGGACGAAAAATCGGCTGAATTGTGACTCATGTATGGCCGGCCTAACTCTCCAATTTTAAGAGCCCCCATAGTAGAGGCACATGTATTTAATGGATAGACCAAGGGCAGATGGACCTGAGGGAGCCCACCCCTCCTTAAAGGTACAGGAGCGCACTGGACACCCAGCATGTAGCACAATGACAGCTAAGGTGTCCAGTGCGCCCCATCGACCAACAATTCAACAGTACAAAAAATGGCCACTGCTCCGATCTATAACTGATGTTCAAAGCAAGGAGCACATGGAAGGGCGACGCATGTCAAACAACAAACAAGAAAAATTCCCAGCTCTAAATTGCCAGCCAGTTAATTTGGTTTGTTTGCAAGCTGGCTGGCAGGTTAGAGCTGGGAATTTCTTTTTTGTTGTTTGACTTACCTAAAAATGTATCTCAGGGCACAATTTTGTTTTTCAATTTTAGTTTTAGATAGTGTGAGGAAGGGATAGCTCCTCATTCAATTTTTGATTGCCGATTGCTGCTGTAGGGTAGTTGATGCTAGACTTCCAATAGAGGTAATGATTCAGTCAACAGTAAGTGGCTTCAAACATGCTTGGGACGGACATAGATCTATACTAAAAAAAAATACAAAAACATATAAAAGATTAACCACTTGACCTCTGGGGAGGTTTTACCCCCTTCATGACCAGGGCATTTTTTGCTATTCAGAACTCTCTTTTGGTGGTATCTGATCAACGCTGTTTTTTTTTATTATTATAGTACTGTATAAACAAAAAGTCTGAACATTTTACTGTGACATACTGAAGTAGAGCATGATCCCCTCCCTCCGGAGACTGGGCCGCAGGGCAGTATTCCAACATGATAACGACCCCAAACACACCTCCAAGACCACCACTGTCTTGCTAAAGAAGCTGAGGGTAAAGGTGATGGACTGGCCAAGCATGTCTCCAGACCTAAACCCTATTGAGCATCTGTGGGGCATCCTCAAACGGAAGGTGGAGGAGCGCAAGGTCTCTAACATCCACCAGGTCCGTGATGACGTCATGGAGGAGTGGAAGAGCAGAAGGTGGAGGAGCGCAAGGTCTCTAATATCCACCAGCTCCGTGATGTCGTCATGGAGGAGTGGAAGAGGACTACAGTGGCAACCTGTGAAGCTCTGGTGAACTCCATCCCAAGAGGGTTAAGGCAGTGCTGGAAAATAATGGCACCCACACAAAATATTGACACTTTGGGCCCAATTTGGACATTTTCACTTAGGGGTGGACTCAGTTTTGTTGCCAGCGGTTTAGACATTAATGGCTGTGTGTTGAGTTATTTTTAGGGGACAGCAAATTTACATGTTATACAAGCTGTACACTGACTACGTTACATTGTAGCAACGTGTCATTTCTTCAGTGTTGTCACATGAAAAGAATCAAATATTTACAAAAAAATGTGAGGGGTGGACCAGGGGCGGACTGACAACTCATGGGGCCCCCGGGCAATAGGGGATCATTGGGCCCCTGTGTCCTTGCCCAAACTCAAAAAAGCCTTTGAAAAAGGTACCAGGGGCATCTCATGGGGCCCCCTACTGACCCCAGGCCCTCGGGCAGTGACCGAGTTTCCAAATGGTGGTGGACTCACTCCTGGGAGATACTGTATATTCGTAAACTCACCAGTCAGGGATGCCTACATACAAAATCGTTGTTTGCATATGGAAAATATAGGTTACTCGAGTTAATTGGTTTAAAAATGTTAAGCTTTAAATGTTAGGTATCTATTTATGTGGTGCAACCTCATCTTTTATGTTTTACCAAAAAATTGGGTAATATATTGCTTACTTTAATAATAATATTAATAAACTTTATTTTATATAGTGCCTTTAAAGGTAGCTTCTCTAACAGCTTTACAAAGAAAACAAACAATAAATACACAGGAACAAAAAGGATCATTAAGTGAAAGCTTGTCTAAAGAAAAACATTTTTAGATTTGATTTGAATGAGTTTAGAGAAGATGACTCTGATGTTCTTTGAAAGTGAATTCCAGAGTTTTGGGACATAGCAGGAGAAGGCTCTGTCTCCCGCCGAGTGTAGGTGAGTAGGGGGAACACACAGAATTTGAGGAGCAGAGGATACAAGGGGGGGAGTAAGTTGATAAAAGTTCAGACAGATAATGGGGTGCCAAGCCATGAAGGGCCTTATAGTTGAGCAAGAGGATCTTAAAGTCTATGTGAAACCTGACGGGTAGCCAGCTCAAGGACTCCAGGATAGGGGTGATATGGTCACTTGTATCTGACCTAGTGAGGATTCTGGCTGCAAAACTTTGTACATATTGTAGTTAATTAATAGTGTATTTAGGTACACCAGCAAGTAGAGCATTGCAATAGTCAAGTCAGGTGAACACAAATGTATGGCTCAGACTTTCAGCTACAGTGTATGATAACATAGGACGCAGCCAATCAATGTTTCTCAAGTGGAAAAAAGATGTTCTGACAACATTTTACACATGTGGATCAAAGGTTATGCTAGCATCAACTATCACCCCTAGATTTTTAAATTTAGACTGAAGCTCAAGTACAGTCCCATCAATAGATAGGCTACCAGTTCTGGTCTTACACAATTGTTGGGGGTTGCCCAGGGGCGGACTGACAACTCATGGGGCCCCCGGGCAATAGGGGATCATGGGGCCCCTGTGTCTTTGCCCAAACTAAAAAAAGCCTATGAAAAAGGTACTAGGGGCATCTCATGGGGCCCCTACTGACCCCGGGCCCTCAGGCAGTGCCCGAGTTTCCAAATGGTCAGTCCGCCCCCTGGGGGTGCCATTAAGCATTACTTCAGTGTCTTTTTCTAATGAAAATTTGCACCTAATGACATCATACGTGACAAAACACGTACGGAGGAGCCAGGATACACGCTACCATGCATGCGTGTCAAGCCACTGCCATTTTTGATACTGGCATTGAGGAATTCTGTGAAATTATACACGTTGTATAAAACGTAAAATGCAGCGCTGACAAATGAAAGGTACCAAGGATAAAGATATACAAACAATGTGGTAAAATAAAAATGAATTCAAATAAAAAAATGGCACTGAAGTGCAATAAAGTTCTATGAAGGTGCTCTCTGCGTTTCCAGTGCATATGATAGAAATGCGCACTAACCAGTAGCTTTTCAAATTTCAGAGCCCGGACGTGATCCACCAGCTCCAGAGAGGGGAAAGTTTTTTTTTTTTACCATCAAGGATTTCCTATCTACACATCACTGGAAGGGGATCTCTGACTTTTCTGGATCCCATCTTCACCATACGAGGGCGCTCCTTCCTCATTTTCTTCAGTTCCAGTCCATTTTCTGACCAGAGAGAGGGGGATCTTCAGGATAATTACACACCGCGTATTTTGAATACGCTTCTGGTTAGTGCGCATTTTCATATGCACTGGAAACGCAGAGAGTACCTTCGTAGAACTTTATTGCACTTCAGTGCCATTTTTATATTTGTATTCATTTTTATTTTACCACATTGTTTGTACATCTTTATCATTGGTACCTTTCATTTGTCAGCGCTGCATTTTACGCTTTATGCTATTTCACAAGGTTTTATATGGTTTCCTTGAATGTCCAGCTGCTTTCTTAGAGCGCTCACTGTAACATTTTACTATACACGTTGTATGCGCTGCAAGTTAATGTAAGTGCATTTACATATTAAAACTCGTGTTTACTGTGGATTTACACTATGGGAGCTGTATTTTCCCATCCCATTATGTGACATGAGCTGCCAGTTCTGTTGAGAAAGAGGTGTGGAGTGTTGATCTGGAGATCCAGAGACAGGCTGTGGGAGCCATATACCATTTTTATCTGGTGATCCAGTGAGGTGCCATTGAGGAGCAGGAGGCCTTTTTTTTGGGACACATTGAGCTATATATGAATTCTTTATTTTGGGGGTCATGTAAGCCTTGATTGCAAAACGTAGGTGATGTGTGATATATGGAGTTTTAAGCTGGACCACCTCTCATTGGGACTCGCAGGTATAGAGGGGCTATCCCTTTTTCTATCTATTACAGGGGCCTCCAAACTGTGGCCCGGGGGCCAGATGCGGCCCTTTGCTTGCCTTTATCCAGCCCTTGGGGCACTAGTCCTCCCACTGATAAGAGACACTTTCTCCCACATGGCACCAACAATGGGGAATAATTCCTACCACGGACATCAAAATGGGGCACTAATCCTCCCCTTAATACCAAAGATATGGTTTCCTCCAACTGACGCCAGTGCAATTTCTACCCCCACTGGCTACAGTTTGGCCCCCCTAAGGTCTGAAGGTCAGTAAACCGGCCCTTTGTTTATAAAGTTTGGAGATCCCTGATCTATTACATTGAGACTGTTTATCAACATATGCTAAATCCCTAATGAAGACTCTGTCACATCTGACCTCCTGTTTTGAACGTTTGCACGATTAAACAACTTTGCACGTTGATGTTTGCACATTATTGCTTATTTGCACATTATTTTTTACAGATAGTTCATTGTTGTAATTGCTGGTACAGTCATTTGAATATTTACACTAACATTAATATTGCCCTGATTTTTGCGTAATTGCACATTTTGGGTGGTGGTGATATGTATAGGATAAATTATAACAGAAAAAAAATGATATTTTAAGGAACATATGCTTTTTTATATAGAACTGCACTTTAGTGTTTTATGGACGTACAGTGTTGTCACTGCATTATGGAAAGTAAAAAAAAAAAATGGCTCTATCGGAAGGATTTACAGGTAATAAAGCTGAGTTACACGTAGACTCGGAAAAACAAACTGCTGTATTACATCTACAACAGATTTAATGTTATGTTTTCATGTTTTTTTACATATTATTATTATTATTATTATTATACAGTATTTATAAAGCGCCGATAGTTCGCTCAGCGCTGTACATTACAAAGGGGGACAGAACATGTGACAGAACAATACCAATACAATGCAAAACATGAGGGGATTGAGGGCCCTGCTCCTTGGAGCTTACAATCTAGGAGGGAGGGGATGGTGGTACAGGAGGAGATAGCTGTGGGGGATGGAGTGGTAGGAAGAGTGGAGGAGGTTGGCAAGTTAGCAGGGGGTGGGGTAGGCTTCCCTGAAGAGATGGGTTTTCAGGGTGTGCCTAAAGGAGAGGAGAGTAGGTGATAATCTGATGGGTTGGGCAGGGAGTTCCAGAGGATGGGTGACACCCTGGAGAAGTCCTGGAGGCGGGCATGGGAGGAGGTATATGTAACATTGTGTTAGGATTCTATTGTTGTGTCTGGTAGGACATCTACTATAGTATCTCCAGGCAGCACTGCAGGCACTGTTCACCTTGGTTTTCCCCTTTGTGCCATTCTTGCTAACACACGTGTCACTCAATAAAGAGTGATCGGCAGTGGAATGCTTTTCACAAAGTCATGCCAGCTCGGCTGACAGGGATTCAGTTGGAGATAAATAAAGTATCCTTCAGTGATATAAAAATGCATTAAAGCATAATCATCAAAACATTTGGGACAGTCCTTGTGTCATGTGAAAAACATGTGCTGACCCTCCACTTTGGAAACCTTGTACACTTGAGTGCTCCAACACCACAAATTCATACCACCTCCTTCCTGGATGATAAGACCTAATGATGAGGTCAGTAGTGCTTGTGTGTAAAACCGTGCCTCAGGGACACCAGGAAACCTCTGGGATAGATATCACCCACACCACAACGATCGGGCATCAGATCACAGCAGCAACCGGCCTAGGCACTTGGTCCTTTAAAGGATCATGTAAAGTGAAAGCACTCAATTGAGTGCGGATCTGTGATGACTAGAGATGAGCGAATCGAAGTATCCGAAGTGGAATTCGAGTCGAATATCGGAAAAATTTCGATTCGTGCCGAATCCGAAAAACAGCCTAATTCGGACGCGCGAATCGAAATTTTTCCGAAAATGGCGGCTGACATGTGCGGCGACGGAGCGGGGATGTCGGGGAAGGCGCGCAGACAAGGCGCGCTGCCCCATAATGCATTCCTCAACGACATGTGATCGCATCAGCCAATCAGCAGCCAGCCAGCCAGCACTGTGTAATGGTCGAGGTATATATAGCGGCCATTTTGGAAATCTTCATTTGCCTGCAGTCATTGAACAGAGGCAGACCGCTCTGTACTAGGGACAGGGACAGAGTTAGGGCCACAGAAACGAGAATTGGGGACAGAGAGAAGTTACTTAGGGACAGAGAACCATTACTCAGGGACACAGACTTGTTAATGAGGGCCACAGAATCGTTATTTAGGGACAAAGAAACGCTAGTTAGGGCCACAGAATTCATACTCAGGGACAGACAGAATTGTTACTCAGTGCCAGAGAATTGTTACTTAGGGCCACAGAAACGTTATTAGGGCCACAGAATTTTTACTCAGGGACAGACAGAATTGTTACTGAGTGCCAGAGAATTGTTACTCAGGGACAGACAGAATTGTTACTGAGTGCCAGAGAATTCTTACTCAGGGCCACAGAATTCATTCTCAGGGACAGACAGAATTGTTACTCAGGGACAGACAGAATTGTTACTGAGTGCCAGAGAATTGTTACTCAGGGACAGACAGAATTGTTACTGAGTGCCAGAGAATTGTTACTCAGGGACAGACAGAATTGTTACTGAGTGCCAGAGAATTGTTACTCAGGGACAGACAGAATTGTTACTGAGTGCCAGAGAATTGTTACTCAGGGACAGACAGAATTGTTACTGAGTGCCAGAGAATTGTTACTCGCACAGACACAAAATTGTTACTTGCACAGACACAGAATTGTTACTCGCACAGACACAGAATTGTTACTCAGGGCCACAGAATTCATACTCAGGGACAGACAGAATTGTTACTGAGTGCCAGAGAATTGTTACTCAGGGACAGACAGAATTGTTACTGAGTGCCAGAGAATTGTTACTCAGGGACAGACAGAATTGTTACTGAGTGCCAGAGAATTGTTACTCGCACAGACACAAAATTGTTACTTGCACAGACACAGAATTGTTACTCGCACAGACACAGAATTGTTACTCAGGGCCACAGAATTCATACTCAGGGACAGACAGAATTGTTACTGAGTGCCAGAGAATTGTTACTCAGGGACAGACAGAATTGTTACTGAGTGCCAGAGAATTGTTACTCAGGGACAGACAGAATTGTTACTGAGTGCCAGAGAATTGTTACTCAGGGACAGACAGAATTGTTACTGAGTGCCAGAGAATTGTTACTCGCACAGACACAAAATTGTTACTTGCACAGACACAGAATTGTTACTCGCACAGACACAGAATTGTTACTCAGGGCCACAGAATTCATACTCAGGGATAGACAGAATTGTTACTGAGTGCCAGAGAATTGTTACTCAGGGACAGACAGAATTGTTACTGAGTGCCAGAGAATTGTTACTCAGGGACAGACAGAATTGTTACTGAGTGCCAGAGAATTGTTACTCGCACAGACACAAAATTGTTACTTGCACAGACACAGAATTGTTACTCGCACAGACACAGAATTGTTACTCAGGGCCACAGAATTCATACTCAGGGACAGACAGAATTGTTACTGAGTGCCAGAGAATTGTTACTTAGGGACAGACAGAATTGTTACTGAGTGCCAGAGAATTGTTACTCAGGGACAGACAGAATTGTTACTGAGTGCCAGAGAATTGTTACTCGCACAGACACAAAATTGTTACTTGCACAGACACAGAATTGTTACTCGCACAGACACAGAATTGTTACTCAGGGCCACAGAATTCATACTCAGGGACAGACAGAATTGTTACTGAGTGCCAGAGAATTGTTACTCAGGGACAGACAGAATTGTTACTGAGTGCCAGAGAATTGTTACTCAGGGACAGACAGAATTGTTACTGAGTGCCAGAGAATTGTTACTCAGGGACAGACAGAATTGTTACTGAGTGCCAGAGAATTGTTACTCGCACACACAAAATTGTTACTTGCACAGACACAGAATTGTTACTCGCACAGACACAGAATTGTTACTCAGGGCCACAGAATTCATACTCAGGGACAGACAGAATTGTTACTGAGTGCCAGAGAATTGTTACTTAGGGACAGACAGAATTGTTACTGAGTGCCAGAGAATTGTTACTCAGGGACAGACAGAATTGTTACTGAGTGCCAGAGAATTGTTACTCGCACAGACACAAAATTGTTACTTGCACAGACACAGAATTGTTACTCGCACAGACACAGAATTGTTACTCAGGGCCACAGAATTCATACTCAGGGACAGACAGAATTGTTACTGAGTGCCAGAGAATTGTTACTCAGGGACAGACAGAATTGTTACTGAGTGCCAGAGAATTGTTACTCAGGGACAGACAGAATTGTTACTGAGTGCCAGAGAATTGTTACTCAGGGACAGACAGAATTGTTACTGAGTGCCAGAGAATTGTTACTCGCACAGACACAAAATTGTTACTTGCACAGACACAGAATTGTTACTCGCACAGACACAGAATTGTTACTCAGGGCCACAGAATTCATACTCAGGGACAGACAGAATTGTTACTGAGTGCCAGAGAATTGTTACTCAGGGACAGACAGAATTGTTACTGAGTGCCAGAGAATTGTTACTCAGGGACAGACAGAATTGTTACTGAGTGCCAGAGAATTGTTACTCAGGGACAGACAGAATTGTTACTGAGTGCCAGAGAATTGTTACTCAGGGACAGACAGAATTGTTACTGAGTGCCAGAGAATTGTTACTCGCACAGACACAAAATTGTTACTTGCACAGACACAGAATTGTTACTCGCACAGACACAGAATTGTTACTCAGGGCCACAGAATTCATACTCAGGGACAGACAGAATTGTTACTGAGTGCCAGAGAATTGTTACTCAGGGACAGACAGAATTGTTACTGAGTGCCAGAGAACTGTTACTCAGGGACAGACAGAATTGTTACTGAGTGCCAGAGAATTGTTACTCAGGGACAGACAGAATTGTTACTGAGTGCCAGAGAATTGTTACTCGCACAGACACAAAATTGTTACTTGCACAGACACAGAATTGTTACTCGCACAGACACAGAATTGTTACTCAGGGCCACAGAATTCATACTCAGGGACAGACAGAATTGTTACTGAGTGCCAGAGAATTGTTACTCAGGGACAGACAGAATTGTTACTGAGTGCCAGAGAATTGTTACTCAGGGACAGACAGAATTGTTACTGAGTGCCAGAGAATTGTTACTCAGGGACAGACAGAATTGTTACTGAGTGCCAGAGAATTGTTACTCAGGGACAGACAGAATTGTTACTGAGTGCCAGAGAATTGTTACTCGCACAGACACAAAATTGTTACTTGCACAGACACAGAATTGTTACTCGCACAGACACAGAATTGTTACTCAGGGCCACAGAATTCATACTCAGGGACAGACAGAATTGTTACTGAGTGCCAGAGAATTGTTACTCAGGGACAGACAGAATTGTTACTGAGTGCCAGAGAATTGTTACTCAGGGACAGACAGAATTGTTACTGAGTGCCAGAGAATTGTTACTCGCACAGACACAAAATTGTTACTTGCACAGACACAGAATTGTTACTCGCACAGACACAGAATTGTTACTGAGTGCCAGAGAATTGTTACTCAGGGACAGACAGAATTGTTACTGAGTGCCAGAGAATTGTTACTCAGGGACAGACAGAATTGTTACTGAGTGCCAGAGAATTGTTACTCAGGGACAGACAGAATTGTTACTGAGTGCCAGAGAATTGTTACTCGCACAGACACAAAATTGTTACTTGCACAGACACAGAATTGTTACTCGCACAGACACAGAATTGTTACTCAGGGCCACAGAATTCATACTCAGGGACAGACAGAATTGTTACTGAGTGCCAGAGAATTGTTACTCAGGGACAGACAGAATTGTTACTGAGTGCCAGAGAATTGTTACTCAGGGACAGACAGAATTGTTACTGAGTGCCAGAGAATTGTTACTCGCACAGACACAAAATTGTTACTTGCACAGACACAGAATTGTTACTCGCACAGACACAGAATTGTTACTGAGTGCCAGAGAATTGTTACTCAGGGACAGACAGAATTGTTACTGAGTGCCAGAGAATTGTTACTCAGGGACAGACAGAATTGTTACTGAGTGCCAGAGAATTGTTACTCAGGGACAGACAGAATTGTTACTGAGTGCCAGAGAATTGTTACTCGCACAGACACAAAATTGTTACTTGCACAGACACAGAATTGTTACTCGCACAGACACAGAATTGTTACTCAGGGCCACAGAATTCATACTCAGGGACAGACAGAATTGTTACTGAGTGCCAGAGAATTGTTACTCAGGGACAGACAGAATTGTTACTGAGTGCCAGAGAATTGTTACTCGCACAGACACAAAATTGTTACTTGCACAGACACAGAATTGTTACTCGCACAGACACAGAATTGTTACTCAGGGCCACAGAATTCATACTCAGGGACAGACAGAATTGTTACTGAGTGCCAGAGAATTGTTACTCAGGGACAGACAGAATTGTTACTGAGTGCCAGAGAATTGTTACTCGCACAGACACAAAATTGTTACTTGCACAGACACAGAATTGTTACTCGCACAGACACAGAATTGTTACTCAGGGCCACAGAATTCATACTCAGGGACAGACAGAATTGTTACTGAGTGCCAGAGAATTGTTACTCAGGGACAGACAGAATTGTTACTGAGTGCCAGAGAATTGTTACTCAGGGACAGACAGAATTGTTACTGAGTGCCAGAGAATTGTTACTCGCACAGACACAAAATTGTTACTTGCACAGACACAGAATTGTTACTCGCACAGACACAGAATTGTTACTCGCACAGACACAGAATTGTTACTCAGGGCCACAGAATTCATACTCAGGGACAGACAGAATTGTTACTGAGTGCCAGAGAATTGTTACTCAGGGACACCTAATCGTTGAATTAAATAGTATGTCAGACAACATGCAGAGGAGTGGCAGAGGAGGCAATGTTTTAGGAGCGAGCAGACGTGGCAGCAGAGGAAGGGGTCGAGGCAGCAGTATTCGCAGCCAGAGGCCAGTGCTCCCGGTGTCATCCAGCGGTCGTGTCTCCACCGACAACCCTGCCGTCATTGATTGGTTGGCTCGGTCGTCTTCCTCTTCCCAGGTCACCTCTGACACCTACAGCCAACGGTCGGTGGGTACGTCAGACACAACCGTTAGTTGGCATGGCCCGGGACCAAGCCCACTGAAATCACGTGTCCTCTACCTGCCCCTGTCCTTTGCTGTTCCCTCACCAAGCGAAGTATCGCATGCTGTGGGCTCAGCCCCACTGTACAGTGAGGAAGAGCTAACAGAGGGCGGTCAGGAACGGGGGGAGACATCGGCCTTTTCAGCAGCCAAGCGAACAAGTACTGGCGAGGAGAGTGGCTCGGTAGCCGGTCTAGAGACAGGTCTGTCTCCTGACCCAGACGCAGCCGAGGGGGCTAGTAGTGAGGCGGAGACCCTACTTGATGATGAGGAGGTTGATCGCACTTGGCAGCCTCGTCGTCATCAGGCAATTTCTTCCGCATCATCAGGAGAAGAGGGTGGCAGCTTGGCAGCGAGCAAAACAGTCGGTGGGTTGCCCAGGAGACAGCAGCAGGGTCGCATCAGTGTCAGTGGAGCCAAACGTCCACGGAGTAGAGCACCAGCTCCACTGCAGCCTACCACCACGGCCAGTAGTGGTGCCGGTGCGCACGGAGGAAGTAGCAGTCAGCCAGTGAAGAGTAGCGGGGGCAAAGTTTCCTACTCGGTGGTGTGGCAATTTTTCATCAAGCCGCCCGAGGAAGTAAACGTAGCCGTATGTCGACTATGTGGCCAGAAATGCAAGCGTGGCCAGGGGGCCCATGTTGGGACTACAGCGTTGCGTCAGCATATGCAGCGTCACCATTCGGTGGCCTGGGAAAACCGTGATAAACATACGGCGGTTCTGCCTGCCCCAGCCCCCGCTCCATCACCCGCTCCGTTACTTGCTCCGTCACCCGACGTCGTCAATCGCCCTCTATCAGCCAGTCAAGGCTCCAACACCTCTGCTGAGGGGAGTTGTCGCTCATTGGCATCTTCCGCTCGTTCAGATGCTCCTTCTCCTGCTACTCCTCTTCTCGGATTCCGTCAACAGTCTTTCTTGGAATCCGTATCCAAGAGACAACAGTTTGCGAGCACGCACCCGACGGTGCAAAAGCTGAACGTCCTCCTGTCCAAGTTGCTGGTGCTGCAGTCCCTCCCTTTCCAACTGGTGGACTCAGCACCTTTCCGAGAAATGATGGCTTGTGCCGCGCCGCGGTGGAGAGTGCCAAGCCGTCATTTCTTTGCCCAAAAGGCAGTGCCAGCCCTGCATTCACATGTAGAAGAGATGGTGGGCCAGTCTTTGAGCATGTCGGTCTCTGCCAAAGTGCACGGCAGCGCCGACGTGTGGAGCTGTAACTACGGTCAGGGACAGTACATGTCATTTACGGCCCACTGGGTGAACGTGGTGCCGGCACAGCCGCACCAGCAACTTGGACAGGTCACGACGCTTTTGCCTCCACGTTTGCACGTCCTTGGTCCAGCAAGCATGTCCGCCTCTACCACCTCTTTTTCCGCCGTGTCCTCAGCCGCCACCCCCGTGCCAAGTCCCATTACCCGACCGGCATATCACATGTGCAGGGCGCAACGGTGTCACGCTGTGCTGCACCTGGTATGCCTTGGCGAACGTAGTCACACAGGGGAGGAACTGCTGAGTGTAATGAACAGAGAAATCGACAGATGGCTGTCTCCGCGCAAACTAAAAATCGGAACCATGTTGACTGACAACGGAAAGAACATGGTGTCTGCTCTGCGTCAAGGAAGGTTGTGCCATGCGCCATGCATGGCTCACGTGTTCAATCTGGTTGTCAAGCGGTTCCTAAAATCCACCATCCCACTGCAAGACATCCTTAAAATGTCACGTAAACTGTGCATGCATTTCAGCCATTCCTACACCGCAAAGAACACCCTCATTGAGCTGCAGCGGCAGAACGGAATTCCACAGCATCGCCTGATCTGCGACGTTGCAACAAGGTGGAATTCAACCCTACACATGTTAGACCGCCTTTACGAGCAGCGAAAGGCCATCACCGATTTCCTGATGTTACAAGCGGATAAAGGTACTCCCCTGTGTAACTTAGATGTCAGCCATTGGCAGCTCATGCGTGACACCTGCCGCTTGCTCAGGCCCTTTGAGGAGGCCACGCTATTCGTGAGTCGGCAGGACTATGGGATGAACGACGTCATTCCTCTGTTGCACGTCCTGGAACAAATGCTGTTAACAATGGCTGGTCAGGGTGCGGTAGACGTGGCGCACAGATCTCAACGCCACATGACCCCTGTGGGGGCAGGACAGGAAGAAGAGGAGGAGGTAGAGGAGGACATTTGTGCTCAGGAATTATTGAGTGAAATGGGTGGTTTTTCCACTCAGCGGACAGGAGTGGAGGAGCAGGAGCATCTGGTAGAGGAGGAGGAGGAGGAGACAGAGGACCCAGACGCACCGTGGCAGTATGCTGTGGAGATGGAGGCAGGGAGTCCCTCGCATTCCTTGGCACAAATGGCCCATAGCATGCTCGGTTGCTTGCGTAGCGACAGCCGAATAATAACCATCATACAGAGGGATGACTTTTGGCTGTCCACCTTGTTGGACCCTCGCTACCGGTCCAAAATGGTGGCCTTTTTCACACCTGCTGAGAGGGAGGCCAAAATTACGTACTATAAAAACCACCTATGTAGTCAGTTGGTCTCTGCCTTTGTGCGCCAACGTCCATCCTCAGACACTGTGGGCCCTGTGCGCTCGCGTTCCGCTGGCATGGCAGCAGGGGAGGGGTGGGGTGGTAGGAGCAGTGGCAGCTCCACCAGCAGTGGCTGCCTCAGTCTGCAGTCGATGATGAGTAGCTTTCTTCACCAGCGCAGTGAGGAAACTACTAACCAGCCGCAGCAGCAGCAGCAGCAGCATCAGGTGGACCTGGAGCAGGAGCTCAAACAACAGGCTTGGGCCTACTTGGACAGCACCCTGCCAACCGAGGTAGACAATCCCCTTGACTACTGGGCAACGAAACTTGACCTTTGGCCCCAACTAGCTGAATTTGCCCTTGAAAGGCTGTCATGCCCGGCCAGTAGCGTGGCATCGGAGCGCGTGTTTAGTGCGGCAGGAGGTATTGTAACTCCGCGGAGGACACGACTGTCCACCCAAAGTGTGGAGAGACTCACGTTTGTGAAAATGAATCAGGCGTGGATTAGTCTGGATTTCAAACCACCAGTTCCTGACACAACTGACTAAATCCGCCATGAATCATGCCTCAAACATGTGCCACTTTGAGGTCTCCTCACACACTGCTGGTGTGTTGAATTTTTTGACATAGGGTGCTGGCAGATTATGGGCCTCCTATAGCTGCTGCCAGGCCCCTAATCTGCCATAGGCCCCTATATACCGCTTCCTCATGCTGCTGCCAGGTCCAGAGTCTCTCATGGGTCCCTGTACGGCCTCCCATTGCTGCTGTCTCCATCGCCACACTCTGCCATGTGCCACTTTCAGGTCTCCTCACACACTGCTGGTGTGTAGAATTTTTTGACATAGGGTGCTGGCAGATTATGGGCCTCCCATAGCTGCTGCCAGGCCCCTAATCTGCCATGGGCCCCTATATACCGCCTCCTCATGCTGCTGCCAGGTCCACAGTGTCTCATGCCATGTGCCACTTTCAGGTCTCCTCACACTGCTGGTGTGTTGAATTTTTTGACATAGGGTGCTGGCAGATTATGGGCCTCCTATAGCTGCTGCCAGGCCCCTAATCTGCCATGGGCCCCTATATACCGCCTCCTCATGCTGCTGCCAAGTCTAGAGTCTGTCATGGGTCCCTGTACGGCCTCCCATTGCTGCTGTCTCCATCGCCACACTCTGCTGCCATGTGCCACTTTCAGGTCTCTTCACACTGCTGGTGTGTTAAATTTTTTGACATAGGGTGCAGGCAGATTACGGGCCTCACATAGCTGCTGCCAGGCCCCTAATCTGCCATGGGCCCCTATATACCGCCTCCTCATGCTGCTGCCAAGTCTAGAGTCTGTCATGGGTCCCTGTACGGCCTCCCATTGCTGCTGTCTCCATCGCCACACTCTGCCATGTGCCACTTTCAGGTCTCTTCACACTGCTGGTGTGTTTAATTTTTTGACATAGGGTGCAGGCAGATTACGGGCCTCACATAGCTGCTGCCAGGCCCCTAATCTGCCATGGGCCCCTATATACCGCCTCCTCATGCTGCTGCCAAGTCTAGAGTCTGTCATGGGTCCCTGTACGGCCTCCCATTGCTGCTGTCTCCATCGCCACACTCTGCTGCCATGTGCCACTTTCAGGTCTCTTCACACTGCTGGTGTGTTAAATTTTTTGACATAGGGTGCAGGCAGATTACGGGCCTCACATAGCTGCTGCCAGGCCCCTAATCTGCCATGGGCCCCTATATACCGCCTCCTCATGCTGCTGCCAAGTCCAGAGTCTCTCATGGGTCCCTGTACGGCCTCCCATTGCTGCTGTCTCCATCGCCACACTCTGCTGCCATGTGCCACTTTCAGGTCTCTTCACACTGCTGGTGTGTTTAATTTTTTGACATAGGGTGCAGGCAGATTACGGGCCTCACATAGCTGCTGCCAGGCCCCTAATCTGCCATGGGCCCCTATATACCGCCTCCTCATGCTGCTGCCAAGTCTAGAGTCTGTCATGGGTCCCTGTACGGCCTCCCATTGCTGCTGTCTCCATCGCCACACTCTGCCATGTGCCACTTTCAGGTCTCTTCACACTGCTGGTGTGTTAAATTTTTTGACATAGGGTGCAGGCAGATTACGGGCCTCACATAGCTGCTGCCAGGCCCCTAATCTGCCATGGGCCCCTATATACCGCCTCCTCATGCTGCTGCCAAGTCTAGAGTCTCTCATGGGTCCCTGTACGGCCTCCCATTGCTGCTGTCTCCATCGCCACACTCTGCCATGTGCCACTTTCAGGTCTCTTCACACTGCTGGTGTGTTTAATTTTTTGACATAGGGTGCAGGCAGATTACGGGCCTCACATAGCTGCTGCCAGGCCCCTAATCTGCCATGGGCCCCTATATACCGCCTCCTCATGCTGCTGCCAAGTCTAGAGTCTGTCATGGGTCCCTGTACGGCCTCCCATTGCTGCTGTCTCCATCGCCACACTCTGCTGCCATGTGCCACTTTCAGGTCTCTTCACACTGCTGGTGTGTTAAATTTTTTGACATAGGGTGCAGGCAGATTACGGGCCTCACATAGCTGCTGCCAGGCCCCTAATCTGCCATGGGCCCCTATATACCGCCTCCTCATGCTGCTGCCAAGTCCAGAGTCTGTCATGGGTCCCTGTACGGCCTCCCATTGCTGCTGTCTCCATCGCCACACTCTGCTGCCATGTGCCACTTTCAGGTCTCTTCACACTGCTGGTGTGTTAAATTTTTTGACATAGGGTGCAGGCAGATTACGGGCCTCACATAGCTGCTGCCAGGCCCCTAATCTGCCATGGGCCCCTATATACCGCCTCCTCATGCTGCTGCCAAGTCCAGAGTCTGTCATGGGTCCCTGTACGGCCTCCCATTGCTGCTGTCTCCATCGCCACACTCTGCTGCCATGTGCCACTTTCAGGTCTCTTCACACTGCTGGTGTGTTAAATTTTTTGACATAGGGTGCAGGCAGATTACGGGCCTCACATAGCTGCTGCCAGGCCCCTAATCTGCCATGGGCCCCTATATACCGCCTCCTCATGCTGCTGCCAAGTCTAGAGTCTCTCATGGGTCCCTGTACGGCCTCCCATTGCTGCTGTCTCCATCGCCACACTCTGCCATGTGCCACTTTCAGGTCTCTTCACACTGCTGGTGTGTTTAATTTTTTGACATAGGGTGCAGGCAGATTACGGGCCTCACATAGCTGCTGCCAGGCCCCTAATCTGCCATGGGCCCCTATATACCGCCTCCTCATGCTGCTGCCAAGTCTAGAGTCTGTCATGGGTCCCTGTACGGCCTCCCATTGCTGCTGTCTCCATCGCCACACTCTGCCATGTGCCACTTTCAGGTCTCTTCACACTGCTGGTGTGTTTAATTTTTTGACATAGGGTGCAGGCAGATTACGGGCCTCACATAGCTGCTGCCAGGCCCCTAATCTGCCATGGGCCCCTATATACCGCCTCCTCATGCTGCTGCCAAGTCCAGAGTCTCTCATGGGTCCCTGTACGGCCTCCCATTGCTGCTGTCTCCATCGCCACACTCTGCTGCCATGTGCCACTTTCAGGTCTCTTCACACTGCTGGTGTGTTAAATTTTTTGACATAGGGTGCTGGCAGATTACGGGCCTCCCATTGCTGCTGCCAGACATGTAATCTGCCATGGGCCCCCGTACCGACTCCTCATGCTGTGACGTTGCAACAAGGTGTAATTCAACCCTACATATGTTAGACCGCCTTTACGAACAGCTAAAGGCCATCACAGATTTCCTGATGTTAAAAGCGGATAAAGGTACTCCCTGTGTAACTTAGATGTCAGCCATTGTCAGCTCATGTGTGACACCTGCGCTTGCTCAGGCCCTTTGAGGAGGCCACGCTATTCGTGAGTCGGCAGGACTATGGGATGAATGAGGTCAAATCGGCCATGGGCCCCCGTACCGCCTGTTCACGCTGATGCTGGTCCCACAGTGTGACCTGGGTCCCTGTACGGCCTCCCATTGCTTCCACTCTGCCATGTGCCACTTTGAAATCTCCTCACACTCCTGCGGTTGTCCATTTTGTCATAGGTTGCTGGCAGATTACAGGCCTTCCATAGGTGCCACCAAGCCCCATATCGGCCATGGGCCCCCGTACCGCCTGGTCACGCTGCTGCTGGGCCCACAGTGTGACCTGGGTCCCTGTACCGCCTCCCATTGCTCCCACTCTGCCATGTGCCACTTTCAGGTCTCCTCACGCTCCTGCTGGTTTCCATTTTGTCATAGGTTGCTGTATGGCCTCCCATTGCTGCTGCCTCCACCGCCACACTGTGGCTCCAAACACTGGTTTTGGCCCCGTGACTGGCCAAAGGAGTGAAGTGTGCAGTGATTCTAAGATCGACGGCACTCATCTGCATGTCATACTGACAGACAGTATTATTTCTCTTCCCCAGCAGACTCCAAGGGCATTTAAATTAAAGGTACAGTGTTCTGCACTAATATTAAGTCTCTCTGAAGCCTAGAAACACCCTTTTTTAAGTTAAATTCACAGCGAATTTATTCGACTCGAATCGAATATTGTCCACGAATTCGCCGAATCAGTCGAATCGAATTTTTCATTTCTTCGCTCATCTCTAGTGATGACATCACTGTTGCTGTGATTGGTGTGGGTGCTGTTGGCATAATCCATAAAGGGGCCAAGTGCCGAGGCCACTTGCTGCCGTGATTTGGTGCTGGATCTTTGTGGAGTGGGTGACATCTATCCCGAAGGTTGCCTGGTGTTCCTGAGGCACAGTTTTACACACAGTTGCTATTGACCTAATCATTAGGAGGTTGTATCATCCAGTAAGGAGGCGGTGTGTAATTGTGCTGCTGGAGCACTCAGGTTTAAAGTGCCCAGAGCAGGGGTGGACTGACAACTCATGGGGCCCCCGGGCAATAGGGGATCATGGGGCCCCTGTGTCCTTGCCCAAACTCAAAAAAGCCTATGAAAAAGGTACCAGGGGCATCTCATGGGGCCCCCTACTGACCCCGGGCCCTCGGGCAGTGCCCGAGTTTCGAAATGGTCAGTCCGCCCTTGGTCCAGAGATTTCAGGAGGTTCCTCCTCTGATTCGGATCTGTCGAGGAGGACTCTTTCCCTACCCTCTTTCCTTGACACATGGGCCTTGCCATATTTTTGGAAAAAAAGACAAGGCAGTTCACAGTTCTGGGTATTGGGTTTATAGGATTTGTCAGGGAAGCAACCCAAGGAGACCACCTCTGGTAACAAAGAACCATCTCCTGGAAAGCTTTCTTCTCAGACTGTACATATTAGATTTTCTGAAATGCTTCAAGTTACAGTGTACACATACTGTACATGTTGGTGTGGACCAGTTCCTGGGACAGGTAGATGCTTATCCCACAGTCCACAAATGGTGCTTGGTGAAGTGTCTCACTGGGAAAAAAAGACAAGGCAGTTCACAATTCTGGGTATTGGGTTTCTAGGATTTGTCAGGGAAGCAACCCAAGGAGGCCACCTCTGATAACAAAGAAGCATCTCCTGGAAAGCTATGTTTTCAGGCTGTACATACTAGATTTCCTGAAATGCTTCAAGTTACAGTGTACACATACTGTACATGTAAGTCGGTGTGGACCAGTTCCTGGGACAGGTAGAGGCTTATCCCACAGTCCACAAATGGTGCTTGGTGAAATGTCTCACTGGGAAACCTATACCTGCATATGAGTTAGGACATGCCAGGTTCTTGTACAAAGACACACACTTTGAAAATAAATGAAGGTTATGAGTTCTGCAAAGATCTAAGGGTATATGCAGGCTTTACCAAAATCTTCCTCCCTTTTCCCCTTTAGATCATGTCCTGCCATGATTTTTTTTTATTTATCCTTTTTCTGTAGTGAGAAATAGCTTTTATTACTTCTGTGACATCATCATCATCAGGCTTGTAAAATTCAGGGGCAGCTGCATGGAGCTCAGTTCCATTTGATGTAGGCACACCACTAGAACTACATTTCTCAAGAGCCCTGTCCCAACACACAGAGTTGGTAGGCTTTTTCGAGTCAAGGCAGAATCATTGTTTTGCTGGGAAAAAGATCAAAGTATCGATATGAAGAGCAACAGAGAATGTTGGGTGATAGGCGGGGTTCTGTACTCCAGCAGGCAGGGCTGACAGCACTAGTTCAGAGTAAGCATTGTGTTGTGAGCCCAAACTGGAAGTTAGGAGCACACTGGATTTTTGGCAGATTAACTGGTACTTTTCTGTACTTGCAGCATTTTTAGAGGATACAACACTGGGAAATGTGCATTTCTTTTGTCCAGGCATATACTTTAAACATTAGCAACAACTTCACTCACCCCAACTACACTCCCCATCACTAAACAAGGCCAATTGTCTTATTAGATATCTTTAACAGGATACCCTAACTGGGAAAACAGGGACTCGGACTCAGTGTTTGTTACAAAAGACTCATCAATTATGTTACCAAATTGGCCAAGGTTTTCTTTTCTTTTTCACAGAGAGTCAAGAACACCCAGCAAGAGCCTGCAGCTGATCCAAAAACATATGGACTTAAGCCTGGAAACTGGGTTACGGTAGAACCCCCCCAAGAAGTCATCATCTTAACGTGGAAAGAGCCACACCAGGTGCTTCTTGTCACATCCACTGTGTTCAAGCTTATTAGCGAAGCTTCCTGGACAAATGGTAGCCTCCATAAGAGATTGTGATGGAGCCAAAGGACAACCCCAATGCCCTGTAGCCCTACCAAAGCTAGAAGTAGTAGAATACAACCCTCTGTGTAAATGTTGCCAGAAAAAATGTTGCCAGAGAATTTTACTGTTTCCTGGATATGTATCAAGATAAAATGAAGAGGATGCATCAACCTCTGTACATTTAACTCAAAATAAATATTTCCATAGCAGTCTGCCAGCTCTTCAATGGGACATGCATCGAGGTAAACCGAAGAGGAGGAAGACGTCATTCGACATTAAGCAAGAAGAGATCACTGGACTAGATCCCACACAAGAAGAAGTAGATTTACAAAAATTGGAATTTGGCACTGAGAATACTTTTAGAACAGCTAACTTGCCCAGTGAGGTCACACTGTATAATGGGGAACTGTTGACCTTAAATGCCAGTGTCTTCAATATCCCCCATATCAACCAAGAGGATGACATAGATATATGTTCAAACTTTTTAATTGGCCTATGCTTTCAGGGTCTTTTGTGCCCAAAGCACCACACTGCTTGGCCATATGTATGGCAGCTGAGGTTCAAAGCTACAGGGATCTGGTTTAACATTGACCTGGGAGCTCAACTAGTCCTGGAGAGACTGTATAGTGACCCGGCTACGGCCCAAGTCACCGGATTCCACAAGTAAGTAGAAGAAGTAAAGAAGAGCATTGCACATGCCAATTCTTTTAATGTACTTTGTAGATCTTTTGGGGAGATTTTCCTTCACTTCCTGACTTAGTGACCACCATCAGTGGGACAGAGAGTGAGGGTAAATCAATGGGGGCGCACAAAAAAAAACCAAGAGGATGACATAGATATATGTTCAATCTTTTAATTGGCTTATGCTTTTGGGGTCTTCTGTGCCCAAAGCAACACACTGCTTGGCCATATGTATGGCAGCTGAGGTACAAAGCTACAGAGATCTGGTTTAACACTGACCTGGGAGCTCAACTAGTCCTAGAGAGACTGTATAGTGACCCAGCTATGGCCCAAGTCACTGGATTCCACCAGTAAATAGAAGAAGTAAAGAAGAGCATTGGACATGCCAATTCTTTTAATGTACTTTGTAGATCTTTTGGGGAGATTTTCCTTCACTTCCTGACTTAATGACCACCATCAGTGGGACAGAAAGTGAGGGTAAATCAATGGGGGCACCCAGATAAAAGCTAATTTTTTTTTTATTGCAGTCTGTGTCCTTGTTGGAGAGATGCAACCTCCTTCCATGACATCACTGGGTCTACAATATGCCACATATCAACCAAGAGGATGACATAGATATATGTTCAATCTTTTAATTGGCCTATGCTTTAAGGGTCTTCTGTGCCCAAGGCACCACACTGCTTGGCCATATGTATGGCAGCTGAGGTACAAATCTACAGGGATTTGATTTAACATTGACTTGGGAGCTCAACTAGTCCTGGAGAGACTGTATAGTGCCATAGCTATGGCCCAAGTCTTCGGATTCCACCAGTAAGTAGAAGTAAAGAAGAGCATTGCACATGCCAATTCTTTTAATGTAGTTTGTAGATCTTTTGGGGAGATTTTCCTTCACTTCCTGACTTAGTGACCACCATCAGTGTCCTTGCTGGAGAGATGCACACTCTTTCCATGACATCACTGGGTCTAAAATAAGGTATGCAATAAAAAAAGAAGGGTTTTATTAAAAAATGAATTATCACATTGATGAGGGGGATTGGGAGGAACCAGGGAAAGCAAAAAGAAGCAGATTAAACTTCAGCATTAAAGCTTACATACAATTACACAATTGGGCTCATATCTACCTTAATTTTCTCTTTTATTTGATTTTTGTCTGCTGTGTTCTCTTGTTAATATAACATTGATCTTCTTTCTCTCGGCAGTTGTTCCAAAATACCAATTGACCTCTCCACCATGACCGTCCACGACAGCCCTATGTTTGACTGTGTCCGACGTCTCTCTACCTCAGTGTGTTCCACCGCAGAGTTCCACACTGTTTACAAATATTACTATGAAGGAGGAGAGGAGAAATGGGTGGAATATAGTCCGGTAAGGGAGACTGGAAAATAAAAGGGTCAGTCCACCCAAAACTGACCTTTCAGTGTTTGGTAGATACTAGAGCAGTGGATGTCAACTGGAATATTATAGACAACCTCAAGTGCGCCTCTGACACTTCCAGAGGGCAGCGCTACAGTAGCAAATTTTTGCACACTTAACACCCAAACATTTTGGACCTGCTGCATTTTCTGCAGTGTATCACAAAGCACACCCAGGAAGTTGAAGTACAATAACCTCCAGCATTGGTGTCAGTCGATGCAATAATAACCCACCCCGCATTGGTGCCAGTGGATGGAATAGCAGCTCCCATCCTTTAATCCTTACATTTTTCAAACAACATGTTATCAAGTTGGGCCTTTACATGATCTTCGCAGCCCACTTAAAGGTCCAGTTTTATATGCATTAGCTGTATTGTTCCGGGATGCACTCTATCAGCACCTCCAGACCTATGACCACTCTGTCACCTATAGCTCATAGTCAACTATTGATGGGGAGCTGGTAGCTATGGGCTCCCAATGAAGTCAGCACTGTGCAACCAATAACAGTCCCACATAGTCAGAAGCCCTTGCTACCATAGTTACATAGTTAGTCTGGATGAAAAAAGTCACAAGTCCATCTAGTTCAACCAAAAAAAAAAATTATGATTCTATACCCAAAACAAATAATAGGTGCAGCGCTGCACCTATTATTTGCTTTGATTTTCTGAAGGTTCTTATTGGTTACCTTGGTGCTACAGCTGCTGTTTTTAAGAGCGCTCACTTTTTTCTTATACTTTTAATGATTCTATACCCACAGTTGATCCAGAGGAAGGCGAAAAAACCCAGCAAAGCATGATCCAATTTGCTCCTGCAGGAAAACATTCCTTCCTGATCCCCCGAGAGGCAATCAGATATTCCCTGGATCAACTTTACCTATAAATGTTATATCCAGTTATATTCTGTGTATCCAAGAAAGAATCCAGGACTTTCCTACAGCAATCCACTGAGCTGGTCACAACCAACTCTTGAGAGAGTCTATTCCACATTCTCACAGCTCTCACTGTGAAGAAATCTTTCTGTATTTGGAGATTAAATCTCTTTTCCTCCAGATGTAAAGAGAGCCCCCTTGTCCTCTGTGATAACCTCAGGGGGAATAGCTCTACACCGAGTTCACTATATGAACCACTGATGTATTTATACATGGAGATCATATCCCCCCTTATGTATTATACATGGAGATCATATCCCCCTTATGTATTATACATGGAGATCATATCCCCCTTATGTATTATACATGGAGATTAAATCCCCCCCTTATGTATTATACCTGGTGATCATATCCCCCCTTATGTATTATACATGGAGATCATATCCCCCCTTATGTATTATACATGGAGATCATATCCCCCCTTATGTATTATACATGGAGATCATATCCCCCCTTATGTATTATACATGGTGATCATATCCCCCCTTATGTATTATAGATGGTGATCACATCCCCCCTTATGTATTATGCATGGAGATCATATCCCCCCTTATGTATTATACATGGCGATCATATCCCCCTTATGTATTATACATGGAGATCATATCCTCCTTATGTATTATACATGGTGATCATATCCCCCCTTATGTATTATACATGGAGATCATATCCCCCTTATGTATTATACATGGTGATCATATCCCCCCTTATGTATTATACATGGAGATCATATCCCCCTTATGTATTATACATGGTGATCATATCCCCCCTTATGTATTATACATGGAGATCATATCCCCCCTTATGTATTATACATGGAGATCATATCCCCCCTTATGTATTACACATGGAGATCATATCCCCCCTTATGTATTATAGATGGTGATCATATCCCCCTTATGTATTATACATGGAGATCATATCCCCCCTTATGTATTATACATGGTGATCATATCCCCCCTTATGTATTATACATGGTGATCATATCGCCCCCTTATGTATTATACATGGAGATCATATCCCCCCTTATGTATTATACATGGAGATCATATCCCCCCTTATGTATTATACATGGAGATCATATCCCCCCTTATGTATTATACATGGAGATTATATCCCCCCTTATGTATTATACATGGAGATTAAATCCCCCCTTATGTATTATACATGGAGATTAAATCCCCCCCTTATGTATTATAGATGGTGATCACATCCCCCCTTATGTATTATACATGGAGATCATATCCCCCCTTATGTATTATACATGGAGATCATATCCCCCCTTATGTATTATACATGGTGATCATATCCCCCTTATGTATTATACATGGAGATCATATCCCCCCTTATGTATTATACATGGAGATCATATCCCCCTTATGTATTATACATGGTGATCATATCCCCCTTATGTATTATACATGGTGATCATATCCCCCTTATGTATTATACATGGTGATCATATCCCTCTTATGTATTATACATGGTGATCATATCCCCCTTATGTATTATACATGGTGATCATATCCCCCCTTATGTATTATACATGGAGATCATATCCCCCCCTTATGTATTATACATGGAGATCATATCCCCCCCTTATTAATTATACATGGAGATCATATCCCCCCTTATGTATTATACATGGAGATCATATCCCCCTTATGTATTATACATGAAGATCATATCCCCCTTATGTATTATACATGGAGATCATATCCCCCCTTATGTATTATACATGGAGATCATATCCCCCTTATGTATTATACATGGTGATCATATCCCCCCTTATGTATTATACATGGTGATCATATCCCCCCTTATGTATTATACATGGTGATCATATCCCTCTTATGTATTATACATGGAGATCATATCCCCCTTATGTATTATACATGGAGATCATATCCCCCCTTATGTATTATACATGGAGATCATATCCTCCCTTATGTATTATACATGGAGATCATATCCCCCCTTATGTATTATACATGGAGATCATATCCCCCTTATGTATTATACATGGAGATCATATCCCCCCTTATTAATTATACATGGAGATCATATCCCCCCTTAATCTCCTCTTCTCAAGAGAGAATAAATTCAGTTCCTCTAATATTTCCTCACAGCTGATCTCCTCCATGCCTCTTATCAGTTTGGTTGCCCTTCTCTGTACTTTCTCCAGTTCCCCAATGTTCTTTTTGTGAATTGGTGCCCAAAACTGAACTACATATTCCTGATGAGGTCTTACTAATGATTTGTACCGGGGGAAATAATATCTCTCTCTCTGGAGTCTATACCTCTTTTAATACAAGAGAGGATTTTGCTCGCTTTAGAACCCGCAGCTTGGCATTGCATGTCATTATTAAGCTTGCGATCTACCAGAACCCCCAGATCCTTCTCCACCATTGATTTCCCCAGATCCTTCTCCACCATTGACCCCCCCAGATCCTTCTCCACCATTGATTCCCCCAGTTGTACCCCCCTAGTATGTATGATGCATGCATTAAACCTCATTTGCCACATAGTTGTCCAATTACACAGAGCATTGAGGTCAGCTTGTAAATTGGAGACATCCTGTAAGGACATTATTCCACTGCACAGCTTGGTGTCATCTGCAAAGACTGAAATGGGATTTTTAATCCCAAACCCGATATTGTTTATAAATATATTAAAAAGTAAGAGTCCCAACACTGAACCCTGGGGTACACCACTGACACCCCTAGACTATTCAGACTATGAATCATTAACCACTACTCTCTGAATACCATCTTTTAGCCAGTTTTCTATCCATTTACATTTTTCCAAGCCTGTAGACTTTTCCTTACACATTAGCTGTGTGTGGGGAACTGTTTGTGACCCCTTTCAAATATTGTGGTGCCAATAATATAATGGACATCCTTGTCTTGTTCCATTATACATTTGAAAAAATTGAGATAATGAACCATTAACTTTTACTGCAGCTGATGGACTGCTATATATCTTTTTTATCCACTGTAACATTTTGGGTCCAATCCCTAATGCCTCCAGCGTATCTATCATAAATCTCCATTCCACCCTGTTGAAGGTCTTTTCAGCATCAATAGACAGGATTACTGTAAGGAAAAATGTCTTTTTACCAGGCATCCATTAATGCCTGTTAATAAGACATTTTTCCTTACAATTACCACTGGGGATTTCTCTCTCTTACTCTTTTTCAGGAGGATCAATGACCTTAATCCGTTAGCCCTTTCTTTTCTTCCTGGGATGAATCCTACCTGATCTAAATTAATCCAGTTTGATATCAGTTCTTTCATTCTCGTTGCTAAAACCTTAGCATATAATTTTGTATCTACATTCAATAATGATATGGGTCTGTAATTGGCACATTGGGACCCATCTTTCCCCTCCTTAGGTATAATTGTAATATGTTCCTGTAACGACTCCTCCCTCATTTCCATCTCTCCTAACGCATTCATATACATACATATTTTAGGGACAAGCTGTTCTTTAAACTTTCTGTAATATCTTACAGTAAATCCATGTGAACCGGGACTCCTTCCTGTAGCTGTACTTTTTAATGCTACATTGATTTCCCTCTTGTGATATAACCTTTTCTAAGGCTATTAATCTTTCTTCTTCTAATCTTGGTAATCCAGCCTCCTTTAAGTATGTCTGCCTTCTTTCCTTTTTTTCTCCCTCTGCTTCTTTCTGGTTCTTAGATTTTATTCCATATAAATTGCTATAAAATTTTTGGAATGCCTTTGCGATATTTATTTATTACAGGTGCTTATATAGCGCTGTCAATTTACGCAGCACTTTACATATATATTGTACATTCACATCAGTCCCTAACCCTCAAGTGCCGTACAATCTAAGGTCCCTAACTCACATCCATACATATACACATTAGGGACAATTTTAGACAGGATCCAATTAACCTACCAGCATGTCTTTGGAGTGTGGGAGGAAACCGGAGTACCCGGAGGAAAGCACAGGGAGAACATGCAAACTCCATGCAGGAGGCGCCATGGTTGGGAATTGAACCCATGACCCAATTACTGCAAGGCAGAAGTGCTAACCGCTAAGTGGTTGAATGTACCAATTCACCTGTATCATCCTTATTATAAAATTTCTTGATTTCTTTTCTCTTAACCTTCTCCTTATATGTCTTACTGGTCTATTCCCTCACTGATATCTTTCCCTTGCCACCCTATTAAAGATTTTCCTCATCTCTTGTTCCATTTAGTCCTTTAGTTCTTCTCTTTTTTGAATTATCTTCTGTTGTACCTCTGTTTTTATCTTCTTTTTATGGAATTGTTCCAAATCATATAATTCCTCCATTAATAGCTTTATTTTCTTCTCCCGTTCCTTTTTTTTTTTTTTCAGAACCTATCGAAATCAGGATTCCTCTGATATATGCCTTGTGCGCTTCCCACACTGTAGCAACAGATACCCCTTCACTTTCATTAATCAGAAAATATTGTTCAATTTCCCTCCTTACTCTTATTTCCATCTCAAGGTCCTGAAGGAGAATCTCATTTAACCATTTCCATACCGGGCAATTTTACACCTTCCTGCCCAGGCCAGTTTTCAGGTTTCAGCGCTCTCACACTTTGAATGACAATTGCGCGGTCATACAACATTGTACCCAAACTAACATTTTATCATTTTCTTCACACAACTAGAGCTTTCTTTTGGTGGTATTTAATCACCACCGGGGTTTTTATTTTTTGCTAAATTAACAAAAAAAGACCAAAAAGTTTGAAAAAAACACACGTTTTTCTTTGTTTCTGTTATAACAGTTTGCAAATAAATAATTGTTCTTCATAAATTTAGGCCGAGATGTATTCTGCTACATGTCTTTGGTGAAAATAACCCAAATTAGGATGTATTTTTTAGTTTGTAGGAAAGTTATAGAGTTCACAAACTATGGTATAGATCTGAATATTGATCAATCCTGAAGTACTGACAGCCAATCTAATTTCTTGAGGTCCAAGAATGTCAGAATAGTACAGATATCCCCCAAATGTCAGGACGGTACAGATATCCCCCCAAATGTCAGAACAATACAGATATCCCCCAAATGTCAGGACAGGACAGATATCCCCCAAATGTCAGAACAGTACAGATATCCCCCAAATGTCAGAACAGTACAGATATCCCCCAAATGTCAGAACAGTACAGATATCCCCCAAATGTCAGAACGGTACAGATATCCCCCAAATGACCCCTTTTTGCAAAGTAGACAGTCCGACGTACTTCATAAGAGGCATGGAGAGTTTTTTGAAGTTGTATTTTTTTGTCATAATTTTTCGGAAAATTAAAAAATTAATTTTTTTTTTACATATTGTCACCAGTGCAGTACAGCGTCATCATATAACTGGCATGGCGGTGATCAGGGACACTTACTGGTGACAGTATGAAAAAAAAAATATATATATATATTTTTTTTTCATTATTTTTTATTACATTTTTTTTCTTTTTTTAAGATTTTTTTTTTCATATTTCACTATGATCAAAGTAGTACAATGTTACCATAGTAACATTGTATTACTTTGGGGAAGTGATCAGTATTTTTTTTTTTGAATTACTTTGCTATAAGCAAGCATTTACCTGAATGACATCGATTCATTCAGGTTTTTTTTTTTTTTTTTTTGTGCTTAGCTGTGATTTGGCCACAGCTAATCACATGACATGTGCATGTGATTAGCTGTGACCATTCACAGCTAGACACTAGTATACAATGGATGGCATGAATGAAGCCATCCATTGTATACAACTGTCATGTGACCTGCTGTGATCGGTGATCGGCCGTGTCCGAGGTACACGGCCAGTGACAGATCACGCCGTTGCGCGGCCCTGCAGGAGCGCAATCTGCGCATGTGCGGGGGGACGCCATATGGCGTCCACCCAGAACACTGATGACATTTGCCGGCCGCCTTTCGGCCATAGGGCGGGCGGCAAATGGTTAATCTCCACATGGTTGTCTTATTCCACTTCCCTCCCCACCTTAGTGTCATTGTGATGGGTGCATGGTCTGATAATAACATTACTTCTATATTGTGTTTCACCAATGACTCCAAAAGTCTATGTTCAATCACTATATAATCCAATCGTGAATACACTCCATGTGCAGAAGAGAAGAAGGTGTAGTCCCTTTCTCTAGGATGTTTAACTCAAGCATCGGTCAATTGACACCGATGTAACGTCTTTTTAACAGACTTTAGGTTTCTACCTCCCTCTCTCTGCGCACGTGATGATGCATCCATCCATGGACCCATGCAGAGATTGAAATCCCCCCCCACAATCAGCATCCCCCTCTTAAAGTCTATGAGCTTTCTTAATAGGCCCTCTAGGTATATCATTGGGCTTTTATTGGGGCAATAGATATTTGCTAGTGTACATTCCTGACCCTGGAGTTTCCTTCTTAGAAATAAAAACCTACCCTCAGGGTTTACCATATTAAATCTTACATTTTTTGCAAACCCAATTGCTACGCCTTTTGCCCTTTTTATTGGCGAATCGGCATAATACCATGTTGGATAGTATTTAGACTATAGCTTAACATTCGTATCTTGGGATATACAGTACGTGTCTCTTGTAAAAACACGACTTCGATAGCGCGTTGGTGTATTTCCCTAAGAATCTTATACCTTTTTTAGTTGGAGTGTTCGGTCCTTTCTCATTATATGTTATTGTCAGGAATGGACTCGCCAATAGTGGTGGGACTCACCTGCCTTGTGGGTTGCAGTACCAGGACTGGCCAGCGGTTGCTCCCAGCAACCAGAGGCTCACTCCTGCAATCAGCCCCAGGTGGTGGCTAATTGCCGGAGTGGATTGCAGGAGTGAGCCTCTGGTTGCTGAGAGCACCCGCTGGCCAGTCCTGGTACTGCAACCCACAAGGCAGGTGAGTCCCACCACTATTGGCGAGCCCATTCCTGACAGTTATAAAGTTATATGTATTCATTCTTCTTATTCTTTCAATACTCCATCTCTATTCTCACTGAAGGAGGAGCAAGTATAAATGGTCCGAAACAAGAGAATACCCAAGCTCGTGCAGACTCCACCTCCGCAACATCGCAAAAATCCGCACGTTCCTAACCCCAGAAACCACTAAACAGCTCATCCACTCCCTCATCATATCACGACTTGATTACTGCAACTCCCTCCTTACTGGCCTGCCTCGCCGCTGGCTATCCCCGCTTCAGTTGATCCTGAATACGGCAGCAAGACTCATTCACCTTTCTCATTCCAGACTCATTCACCTTTCCAACCGCTCCATCTCCGCCACCCCCCTCTGCCAATCCCTCCACTGGCTTCCGACTGCGCAACGGATCAAATTCAAAATCCTAACACTGACGTACAAAGCCGTCCACCACACTGCCCCGAACTACATCACCGACCTAATATCCAAGTACCACCCAACACGCACTCTCTGCTCCTCACAAGACCTCCTTCTCTCTAGTTCCCTGGTCTCCTCCTCCCATGCCCGCCTCCAGGACTTCTCCAGGGTGTCACCCATCCTCTGGAACTCCCTGCCCCAACCCATCAGATTATCACCTACTCTCCTCTCCTTTAGGCGCACCCTGAAAACCCACCTCTTCAGGGAAGCCTACCCCACCCCCTGCTAACTTGCCGACCTCCTCCACTCTTCCTACTACTCCATCCCCCACAGCTATCTCCTCCTGTGCCACCATCCCCTCCCTCCTAGATTGTAAGCTCGAAAGAGCAGGGCCCTCGATCCCCTCTTGTTTTGCATTGTATTGTTATTGTTCTGTCACATGTCCTGTCCCCCTTTGTAATGTACAGCACTGAGCGAACTATCGGCGCTTTATAAATACTGTATAATAATAACAATAATACCTGTACATCTATCTTCACCTCCCGATCCTTCCCTCCCCACCCCCTCTCCTTCCAAATTAACCCCATTTCCCCCAACCTCTTCCACCCTCCCTCTTTTCATTACCCCTTGGCCTGTTTCCAGCCCTGGAATCTGTTGTGGTTTAAAACCACCATTGATTCCTATTCCAGGGTGAGACTCAGGACATGTACACCTATTCGGCTCCCCACCTCCCATCTTGGGGTTCAAAATTCGTGAACGTGCTAAACCTCCCACTTAGAACCCCACCTCTATTCTTAGGGAGGAAGAGAAAAAAAATAAAAGGGAGATTCCTCTTCCTGTCCTTTCCCTTCCCCTACCCTCTTTCTGGTTCAGAACATATATCTTTCACAGGTCACCAAAATCTTTTCCCCACAGGGTCTAGAGACATCTTACAATTCCTGTATGGGGGAAAGGAGAGCTATGTAGGTAAGGCTGCAGGGGTTCAAATGATGTAATAGGGAAATAACCCTTTTTTCCCCCCACCGCTTCCCCTACATGAACTTCCCTATTCTAAGCTCCCTTATCGCTTTTTTGAGACTACCTGCCATCTTTCTTTTCCTAAAACTGTTCTCTCCTTAATCCCTTCCCAGGGGCGGACTGACAACTCATGGGGCCCCCGAGCAATAGGGGATCATGGGGCCCCTGTGTCCTTACCCAAACTCAAAAAAGCCTATGAAAAAGGTAGCAGGGGCATTTCATGGGGTCCCCTACTGACCCCACGCCCTCGGGCAGTGCCCGAGTTTCCAAATGGTCAGTCCACCCCTGTCCCTTCCGACCAACCCGGAATATACATCATCTGTAAACCTAGTCTGTCACAAAAGTCCCTTAAATCTTCTGGGAATCTCAGTCTTGCAGAATGTCCATCTTTCCACACAACCAAACAGACTGGAAACCCCCAGTTATATCGGACATTTTTTTTCCCGCATTTGGTCCAGCAGTAGCTTTAAAGATCTTCTCGTAGCTAATGTCTCTGGTGCAACATAAGAGAAAACCTGTACATTTGTTTCCTCCCATTTTGCTGGGTTTCCCCCGTTGTTTCTTGCAAATATTTATTTTATCCTCATAAGTGTGGAACTGCACAATAACATCTCTGGGGGAATCCACTGCAACTCCTTGGGGCCACCTAATTCTATGTACTCTATCCATTTTCAATTGATCTGTCACCGGTCTACCCATTATTGTTTTCTGCCCGCTCCAGTCCATTGTTCACAGCAGCGGCATCTCAGAGCCTTCCAGCGTTCCCTGCTCAGTCACATGGGCAGACACAGTGCACTCCGCTCTCTGGTGCCGCCTTGCCACACTGAAGCAGCTCTTCCGACTCCGCAGACCCAAGTAGAGCCCCCAGGACCCACACAAGCCAGCACCAGAATATGTTAGGATTGGGCTACACTTTCAGCACTTTACATCTCATCGGGGCTAGGAGCACCTGCATCCTCATAGCACCATGCTCTGGTCCCTCCCCCAGCTTGACCAGGCTGTGTTGCTATGATTTTGGTCTGTTCTGTGTTTTATTGGCTGCAGGGTTGACTGCCTCCCACTGTCTCTCTGGAAGGGTTCTGGAAGATATTAGGCTGGGAGAGCCAAAAAAGCAGCTTAATAGTTATGCAGCCATGGCCAATCCGAAAAGAGTGGAGCCCAGATGGTGGGTGGGAGTGTGTATAAATAGTCTTGGGCCTGAAACGGAGTGGTTCTTGTCCTAGAGGATGAGATCCCAGCCTGGAGGTCTGCTGCCCTTCTGGGCAGGCCTGCCATGTATATGCTGCTCATCGAGGTCCCTGCTATGCTAACTGAGGGGCCCTTTTCTGCTCAAATTCACCGGGGCTGACTGATGGATTTTCTTTTGGTTGATCTGGTTTGAAGAATTCACATGAGAGGTGTCTGGAAGATATTGGAAGGAGGTGTCCAATTATCCAAAGACATTAGTGAGTACAGATCGGCATGAGAGATCCCAGTGACCATGTGCTGCTGCTATCCCTCTTGTACTAGAGGCAGCATTACTTAATGGGGACATTGTACTTAGTGTTCCAGTGAAGCTCACGTTCTGCAATAAAGCATTGAAAAGCATACAACCTAGACTGATCAATGAGCCAAACTGTGACAGTGTGCCTGGCTGCTAGTCTACTGGGAAAGAACCTAGGGACCTAAACTGTATGCGCCTTCGAGGGTGAGCGCTACAATGATATGAACATTGTGAACTTTTGAATATAATGGATTACTAGGTTTTGGTTGACTTTTTTTTTTTTTTTGCTGTTTCCATGCAGGAGTTTATGAAATGCATAGAAGAAGGCCTCAGGGAGAATCAAGAAGAGGTCTTATGCAAAACCTCCCAGTTTAGTTATTCCCTTCACCTGATCAACATGATCCAAACTAACCTGGAAACTGAAACCAAGAGGAGGATGAGGAAACGGCCGCTGTTCAGATCTCCCATTGTAATGATTCAAAGGCTGCGGTAAGAGGAGCAGACATGATAACGCAGACTTCAGTAAATGATTTAGGGAGAATCCTCCCATGAAAACTAATTTTTAATTAATAGCGTCTCCGTTTGTAACATACAAACTTCACAGTGCATGAAAACTCTCACAATGTCCCTTATTTGCTTCCTTTTGGTCTGTTAAAGTGGTTGTAAACCTCAGACATGAAATATGAACAAAGCATATCCCTCTATAGTGTGTACTTGTCTCAGTTAAGAGCACTAAATGTAATTTCTGTCTGCTGCCTCCTTCCACTGCTATCAGCATTTGTGACTTCTGACACATTTTCCTGACACCAAGAGAAAAATGGTGACAGGGAAGGGACCTCCAGCAGATTAACAGCCTCAGCTCTGTTCCTGTGTGCTGTGTGGATGTGGGGTGTCTCTTCCCTCCAATCAGCTCTCAGAGCTCTCCTCGCTGAACTCTGCAGTGTGTAATTTTAGCTCCCCACCCCCTGGTTTCTGACAGCTCAGGCAAGCTTTAAAATTGCTGCACTTTGTATGGCTGTAGAGGAGAGAGGACTGCAGATAGACAAGTAGAACTTATGTAGGAGGTTTTCGTTTCTTCTCTGTGTATCACCTGAGGCCAGTGGCTTCACTGGGTATATGTAAGGGTTTACAACCACTTTAAATATACCACTGAAAGCATTTTGTTATATTTGATTAATAAGTGCAAACAAATGCCTGTTGATCCCGTCAGACATCTTGTCAGCTGATAACTTCTTGTACTGACTGCTATCAGCTGCATTGTTGTAAGGGATTCCCGGTGAGACGAATTGTGAAAAGAAATGTGCATGCGCATTGAAACATCCGGAGAAGAGTGACCGGTTGTGCGCATGCGCGCGGAAATGCATGATCTCACACACGCACGGTGAAGATTGGCGCCAGACGGACTATTTAAAGGGTGTCCCTTCCCATGTTGAGTGCTGACTTGTCTTCAGCTCCCCCCATGTCCTGCTTGTTCCTGTGTGATTCCCTTGTTGCTGACCCGGCTTGTTCCTCACCTGACTCTGATTACTCTCCTGATTGATACTGGTTCCTGACTTCGGCTCTGCTCCTTTCTTTGGTTTTGCTTTTGATTCTGTACCTTGCTGTCCGCCTGTTGATGACCCTGGCTATTCCTATGCCACTGCTCCTGTCTCTCACCCTCGCTTCCTGCCTTGCTCTGATGCACACCTGGTGATCTACAAAACCAGCTCTGCATGTTACCACTGTGCCTGAATCAGAGGATCATCAGTCTTCCAAGGTCATCATCTGCAAGAGCTGCAAACAACAACTACTGGCGCTTTTGTCCCCCTGGTCTCTAGACACCCCCTGTTCCACTTCCAGTGGGGTCAGGGCTAGTGACACAAGTGAGGCTGACCTCGTCATTTCAGTCTCCTATCAGGTATGTGACAATTGTACTCAGCTGTCTCTGAGGACTACAGAACCCCAACCTTTATGTTACGATGAAGATAAGAGAGGGAGAGTCAGTTGTCTTCTCCTGAATCTATTCTCTGGATACAGTACAGTGAATGAGCGTTATCTTTCTAGGACAGGAAATGTGTTACTGGTGGAGTCACCAGGTGAAAATAAAGGAAAATAAAGGAAGCAAAATGTAAAACACAGAAAACTGATGTGGCCACCACATCTAAGGATGAATAAGCTGCAATACCTTACATTTTTGTTTTTGGGTTTAGATATGCCCACCTTATTTATACTGGTGACCATTATCTTCAGTGCCAGTCACCAGAAAAAGGTGAGGACATTTTTTGAATGGGGACACCTGTTTTGGTGACACCTGCCTAAGAGGGGGTTTGTCCCCACTTTGAAGAGACCTATTCTTACTTCCTGTTGGGTCTATGAGACAGGCCTAGGAGGGAAATCAACATGACACAGCAAAAATAAAACCTGATAACCATTTCCCACTCTATCGAAAACAAGGAAAAATGTTGTGGCTTTACATACCTTTTTTGCCTATTTTATTCGGTTGTATTGATAATAAAAAGATTATTGATTTGGTTTAAAATGACAATAGGATGATGGAGTCAAGCAAGTTTTGAAGAATTTTGCTTCCTACATAATGACCAACTGAACAAAGATGAAAGTTACTATTTCCTTGTCTTATGTGACTCAGCGTGTTTTCTTTTGTCCTTTTTAGAGAAATATCTCATTCACTTTGTCCCCAGAAGTCAATGGAAATGTCTGTAAGCCGCAATGATCAATATAGTGATTACCCGAAGACCTGGATCATTACTAATACAGACATTATCTACGAAAAGAGCCCTGTAACCAGTAAGGATAACGAGTACACGTATATCTACACCTACTTCCACAAGACCATGGCAGAATCCAAGTATGTCATCCAAGAGGTCTTCCGAATACAAAACTACTTCCAGTGGAATAAATACTCACAGTATGTCCATCTTATAATTTCATATGAGTCTATGAAAATGCTTGATTACTATACAAGGGTTAAAGGGGAACTATTAGGGTTTTGGGAAAATTATAGTATATATTTTTTAAGTTTAATGCTTTTTAAAGTGATGTTTTTATATGAGAGTTGCACCAAAAGTAATGCAAAAATGGGTACAACTTTTTTATTAACTTATATAGGTTGTTCAAATTTCACATGTTGGTAGAATAAATCTTTCTCTATATAAACTCTTCTTTTTAATTGCAGGTAAATAATGAATTTCGAGCAGAAGCTACGTGCCATCGTGAGCTCTTGACAAAGGAGGGGTCCAACCCCTCAGAGGTGGAGGTCCAACATCTACAGAAGGTTACAGACACCATTGACAAGAGCAATATCTTGTCATTGGTGACTCTTGTAGATGGTGTTATCTCCATAAACGTTCTGTAGCCTTCTGTGAATGCCAGATAGCCTGCACCCTTCCTTTGTCAAGTGACTGCATGGAATCCATTATTTTCCTGCAATGAACAAGTAGAGTTACTATAAGGGAAGAATTACACTGGCCATAATTTATACAGTTTTCTTCTTCAATTTCCTTTAGCCCTCATGCACACTTTACGTTTTTACAGCGGCTGTTTTTGGCGCTTGATGTTTTTTTCTACAGTCAATAAACCCCCCCAGCATGTTATCCTAGATGTCCATACACACATAGACTGTAATCAACATTTTTTGGCAGGGATGTTTTTTGGCTGGAAAAAAACCCCAAAATTAGTGGGTTTCTAGAGGAGTTTTGCAGCTGTAAAAACACTCTAACACTGAAAAATGCAGTAAAATGCCACAAACCGGCATTTTTTGACTAAAAAAATTTTTTTTAGGTATAAAAAGCTAAAAAATTTAAACGTGGGAAAACGCTGCTAATCGGCGCAAAATGCTAATGCAAAAATGCTAAAAAAAGCTGAAAAACCTCACGTTTTTAACATGACTTTACACAGCTAACGTTACCAGCGTTATCAAAATGTCAAGTGTGCATGAGGGCTTAGATTTACCTTCAACTATGTAGTACAAGGGTTTGCCTGATTGGATACAAATTGAAAGTGTTTAGGTCTGACCTCATATTGATATGGTTTTGGTAAATCTAAAGGAAAAATGTGTGGCCAGCTTTACTCTACCAAATTTGAACGTTCTTTGTAAGTAAATAAAAAAAAGTTACGCTTTTACATTACTTTCTGTACAGCCCTTGTGTATATCTATAGATATTTGTTACTTTAAATATATTGGATTAAATTAACAACAAAGGATTCCCAGAGCACATTGAGTTATCTATAGAAGCAGCATAGAGGAAGTAATTTCCCTTTTGGACAACCTCTCACTCTCTGTAACGGACCACCTGACAGCACCTCTATCAGTCCCCTGATAGAGCCTCCCCAGAGTGTGGAGTCTAAGTACCGGAACACTTGTTCACCAGGGCCCCTGATGGTGGGGATGGACTTGGAGCGCTCCGGGACCAGGTCGCAGCTACCGGGTATCTTTACCAGAGGTAGAGGAGTCTGCTATAGGCTCCTGTGGGTTAAGAGTCTGATGTGAGGGAGTCCGGGGATCCCTGAGGGATGGATGAGCAAGATCAGAGTCAAACAGGCCGCATCGGTAACTAGCGGGTCGGTGCGGTACAAGACGGTAGGCAAGGGATAGTCGGGTCACACGCAGGGTCAATACCAGAAGATCAGATCTATAAGGGAGCATCCAGGAGCAGAGTCAGGCAAGCCAAGGGGTCAGGACACGAGAAGGCAACAAGGTCAGACAATCCAGATCAGAGTACTCACAACACAGGCAACAGGATACGCAAAGACCATTCGGCAACACGTGTCTGTGCAGGGCTGGTTTAAGTAGCCCGCCCGGCACCTGACAGGCGCAGTCTAGGTCCTAGTGCCTGCCCAGTACTGTCATAGACGACGGGTGCGCCTGGGTCCTAGTGCCCTGCTGCCTGCATGTCTTGACAGACACCTACGCATGTGTAGACCCATGCGTCGCGATGGTCCCTGACACTCTCTTTATTGTTGATCATGCTGCACGTTTAACACTATGATATTATCTCTATGCGTTGATTGCTTTCTTTTCCGCTGAAAGTAGTACGTTGGACTACACAATTTTCTGTTTAAGAAACTTCTCTTCACTTTAAGTCTACGTGTCTGAACAGGTAGTGCTTAAAAAAACTCCCCACTTATTATTTACTTGCTGTGTGTAAGGAAGAACAGGAAGCAAGAAACAGAAAAGGGCAGAAAGCCAGTAGAGTGCCAAACATCACTTAAAGCGGAGCTCCACCCAAAAGGGGATGTTCCACTATAAAGACTGCTCCCCCGCTCCCCATTAAGGATTGGCACCTTTGGGGGGCGGGTACCTGAATTTGACAGGCACCCGCTCCCACTTCCGGTCCGATCGCCTAGGCAATCGGAAACGGATGGTATCCTCCCTCCCTGTAGTCTTTTGGGACACATGACAGGTCCCAGAAGACTACAGGACCATTCATGAAGTGCAGCGCTACTCACACATGGTCAGTGGGTACCCGGCTGTGAAGCCGCAAGCTGTCACAGCCGGGTGCCCACACTGAAGATGCCGGCGCCTGGAATATAGGACAGCCGGTGAAACGGGCTGCAGGGGACACACCACGGGACCAAGGGACAGGTAAGTGGATGTTTTTAAAAAGTCAGCAGCTACAGTTTTTGTAGCTGCTGACTTTTATTTTTTGACAGGGTGAGTGGAACTCCGCTTTAAGCAAAATTTCTAGTTGAATGAAGATGACGTAGAACTTCTGTTCAGTTTTTATCGATGTGTTCTCATTGGGGAGATTCCCTTCATTTCCTGTCTGCGTTATGGGAGATAGATGTAAAGCGAGGTCAAGATACAGTATCTCCCAGAAGTGAGTCCACCTCTCACATTTGTGTCAATATTTGATTCTCTCTTTTCATGTGACAACACTGAAGAAATGACACTTTGCTACAATGTGACGTAGTCAGTGTACAGCTTGTATAACATGGAAATTTGCTGCCCCCTCAAAATAACTCAACACACAGCCATTAATGTCTAAACTACTGCCAACAAAAATGAGTCCACCCCCAAGTGACAAGGTCCAAATTGGGCCCAAAGTGTCAATATCTTGTGTAGCCACCATTATTTTCCAGCACTGCCTTCCCTGGTACACCCCTAAGTGACAAGGTCCAAATTGGGCCCATTTAGCCATTTCCCCTCCCCGGTGTCATGTGACTTGTTAGTGTTACAAGGTCTCAGGTGTGAATGGGGAGCGGGTGTGTTACATTTGGTGTTATCGCTCCCACTCTCTCATACTGGTCACTGGAAGTTCAACATGGCACCTCATGGCAAAGAACTCTCTGAGGATCTGAAAAAAAAAATTGTTGCTCTGTGAGGGGTGTACTCACTTCTGTGAGATACTGTAAGTCTCCTCAGGAGGACAATGATAGCAATTTAAAACTTTCTCACCATAAACAGCACTAACATAAACATTTGGGCAGTAATTAACTCCCCAGCATCTACCAACAATGGAAATGTAGTTTTTGGGTAGTTTTTGGTATTTCCATTAGAGAATACATTGTTCATAAGATTAATTAATGCAAACAGCCTTATATGCTTATTTTTACATTTTACAGGAAAAAAAAGTTCATGCAAAGCATGCTCAGAGAAACCAAAGACGGTTGCTTGGAGCGCTACCTATTCCACGGCACAAAATCAACCCACATAGAGGCCATTTTTAGTCAGAACTTCGATCCACGCGTGTCAGGCAAGAATGGAACCGCTTACGGTAAAGGGAGCTACTTTGCCAAGGATGCCAATTACTCTCACGATTATGCTCCTGCCTCTCCCGAAGGTCACCACTTTATGTTTCTTGCCAAGGTATTGGTTGGACGTACCGCATTGGGTACTAGCTCTTACACCAGACCACCGCCATTAAATGAAGAGTGTGCTTCAAGCCTTCTCTATGACTCTTGCGTGAACAAAGCTAAAGACCCAACAATCTTCATTATTTTCGACAATGGCCAGTGTTACCCATATTTTGTCATTAAATATAAGAAGTTACATGATGTAGTTCTTCTGGATTAAAGAAGACCTGAACATGAATACTTATTTTCTGTACTCTCACACATGTTGATTTACGGGACTCAGCTCATCAACTGTTATGGAAGAGTAGTGGAAAAGTAAAGTGGTAAAGACTAAGGTCTTGTCCGAGACAGACTGGGATTTACGGTCCATGGATGAGCTGTAGTATGAGTAAAACCTAAAGTATTGTCTGAAAATGGTTGTTTGAGGAAACTCAGAAAATCACCAGCACTATTCGTAACTCGTTATTTTCGACAATGACCAGGTCTACTGATATTTTATTGTCTTATATCCAAAAGCGCAAAGATATCGAATGATAAGGACTTCATATTCATCACTTATTTTCTTTCCATTTACAAACTGTGGTTTATGGGACTCAACTTTTCAACCTAACCATCCTTTATGAAAGAGCTGTGGAAATGTGTAAAGTTTGAGGGCCTATCTGGGATGGACTGGTTGTTAGAGAAGGTACAGCCTTTATGCTCATAGAACTAAAGAGGCACGCAGGGAGGTATCCCCAAATTATTTTTTTTTTCTCAGCACAGTTCATTTCAGAAAAGAGTTTCAACTTTACATAGGAATCAGCTTTTTTATGAAAGTTAAAGATCTGATTATCTTGAACAAACACTCCTTCCCCTTCATGAGTTATTGGAAAGAGTTTACTCCCGAACAAAGAAAATAAAAATAGGTGAATTGAGTTGAAAAGTTCAAAGAGAATTTTGGTGCTTGTTCTGAAGAATCAAAATTCACTCATCACTACTGCTCAGGTGACACTGCGGTTTCACGGTGAAGCCTTGGAGAATCCTGTGTCACTTCTTTTCTCCAGCCTGGTCAGCAAACAATTAATCATTTTCTATGTGTTGTTCCGTGGGCTGGGTGACAAAGGAAACTAGTCATCTGCCTGGTTTTCTACCAAATGCGGAACTATTGCCCCAAAGAGGAAGTTCCGCTTGTTTGCGTCCCCCCCCCCCCCCCCTCCACCACCACATTTTGCACTTTTTGGGGGGGGGGGGTGGGAGAGGTACCTGGTTTTGCCAGGCACCCGTTCCCATTTCTGGGTCACATCGCCACGGAGATCTGTGAGATTGTTTGCACCCTCCTCCCCCCCCCCACCACATTTTGCACTTTTTGGGGGGTAGGCGGGAGAGGTACCTGGTTTTGCTAGGCACCCGTTCCCACTTCTAGGTTAGACCGCCACGGAGATCTGTGAGGTTGTTCGCTCCCTCCTCATCCCCCCCCCCCCACCACCACATTTTGCACTTTTTGGGGGGGAGGCGGGAGAGGTACCTGGTTTTGCCAGGCATCCATGCCCACTTCTGGGTCAGATTGCCATGGAGATCTTTGAGGTTGTTCGCTCCCTTCTGCCACCCGCCCCTCCGCAGCCTTCTGGGACACATCACAGGTTCCAAAAGACTGCGGGACCATTCACGAAGCTCAGCATGGCTCGCGCATTTGCAGCAGGGATGTGGCTTTGAAGCAGCAGGGCTTCACTGCCATTTTCCCTTATTTAAGATTGGAGAATGGGCTCGGGTGAGGACATTGCCGGATCCCTGGACAGGTAAGTGTCCTTATATTAAAAGTCAGCAGCCACAGTAGTTGTAGCTGCTGACTTTTAATTTTTTTTAGGGGAGACAGGAACTCCGCTTTCAGGGCAAAGTTCTAGTGGGTGGTGGCTTTTTTTTCTATTAGTTCTTGGAAGATTTATTTTTCATTTTTATTTATTTTGTGAAGCAAGTAGGGTGTAAAACCAACCTTTTGTAATGCTGGTTTACTCTCTTCATTTTATTAATTCCATTTTGGCAATATAGAGAATGCTAAACTGCTAAAACCATTTTCTTCTTGGATTTTTCTAAGTTGGCGGTCATATCTGGTGGGTGGTGGCTTTTTTTCTTCTAATCCTTGGTAGATCTACTTTCCATTTTTGTGAAGTAAGTAGGGGGTATAAAACCAATCTTTATAATGCTGATTCACCCGCTTCATTAAGTTCATTTAATTTTAGAGAATGCTAAACTGCTAAAACCAATTTCTTCCTGGATTGTTCTACTTTGGTGGTCATATGACAGGTCAACCTCTTTCCTTCCAAGCTTGTGCTACGCATTGATTTCTGTCTGCCTCACAAGGCATTGTCCTTCAATTATGGCATCTCCAGAACAAAAATTTTGAAAAGGAATCCAAAGATTTTGGGGAAGGGACTGAGGTACAAGGGGCATTATTTTAACCACCTGAACCTTTTTCTCCCTATAATCCTCTTCTGTCAGAGAACATTTTATATTTCGGAGACATTTTGGTTCTGAATAGTGGAATGGACCAAAGATTGTTTTGTGGGATGTCAATGGGGACCAAATCGATTCTGGGCCAGGGATTGTCATGGGCAGTTGCGCACTGCCAAGAGGGATATGTGCCAATGCAATAAAAACGTTCCGTTCAACAGGGAGCAATGAAACATTTATAAAAGCAAAATTCCCTTAATTAGCATGATAGGGGGATGTGCGAAACCTGCCTGTGAAGTGGTAGGGTGTGTAGACTGTGCTGCTGCAAAACTGTCATTTTGTGAAAAGAAAATGTAATTTGTGGTAATTGACATTTTGCTGCTGGTTAAAAAAAAAAAACAGCATGTGGACTTCCCCACTTCCTCCCAAAATCTATACCAAACCCTCATCAGGGGTAATGCCATCAAATGCAGGAGATTCCCAGCCAGTAGATTAATTGTAAACAATAGGGCGGGGATGCTGGCTGATGGCAGCTCATGTGAGCATTTGATCCGTATGCAGTAAAAGTAACTGTGATGTAGGTCATCCAACTTAATTGTTGGCATCTGAGGATTATTCTGGGGCAGCATTTTCTATTTTTTTTAATTCAATTGTTTATTGTTTATTTCCTTTTTTTAAATGAAAGGGTCTGGATCTGGTTATTGGAGACCTGCCACGTCCCCCACTCAGCTCTGCTGCACCAAATCACTTATGAAAGTGATCTATTACTGGATGAAAGAAGCCAGCAACAGAATACTATAGCAGTGATCTATTGCTGGATGAAAGCAGCCAGCAATGGAATACTATAGCAGTGATCTATTGCTGGATGAAAGCAGCCAGCAACGGAATACTATAGCAGTGATCTATTGTTGGATGAAAGCAGCCAGCAACGGAATACTATAGCAGTGATCCATTGCTGGATGAAAGCAGCCAGCAACGGAATACTATAGTGGTGATCTTTTGCTGGATGAAAGCAGCCAGCAACAGAATACCATAGCAGTGATCTATTGCTGGATGAAAGCAGCCAGCCACAGAATACTATAGCAGTGATCTATTGCTGGATGAAAGCAACCAGCAACGGAATACTATAGCAGTGATCTATTGCTGGATGAAAGCAGCCAGCAACGGAATACTATAGCAGTGATCTATTGCTGGATGAAAGCAGCCAGCAACGGAATACTATAGCAGTGATATATTGCTGGATGAAAGCAGCCAGCAACAGGGCAGTGATCTATTTCTGGATGAAAGCAGCCAGCAACGGAACACTATAGCAGTTATCTATTGCTGGATCAAAGCAGTCAGCAACGGAATAATATAGCAGTGATCTATTGCTGGATGAATGCAGCCAGCAACGGAATACTACAGCGGTGATCTGTTGCTGGATGAAAGCAGCCAGCAACGGAATACTATAGCAGTGATCTATTTCTGGATGAAAGCAGCCAGCAACGGAACACTATAGCAGTGATCTATTGCTGGATGAAAGCAGCCAGCAACGGAACACTATAGCAGTGATCTATTGCTGGATGAAAGCAGCCAGCAACGGAACACTATAGCAGTGATCCATTGCTGGATAAAAGCAGCCAGCAACGGAATACTATAGCAGTGATCCATTGCTGGATGAAAGCAGCCAGCAACGGAATACTATAGCAGTGATCCATTGCTGGATGAATGCAGCCAGCAACAGAATACCATAGCAGTGATCTATTGCTGAATGAAAGCAGACAGCAATGGAATACTATAGCAATGATCTATTGCTGGATGAAAGCAACCAGCAATGGGGCAGTGATCTATTGCTGGATGAAAGCAGCCAGCATCGGAACACTATAGCAGTGATCTATTGCTGGATGAAAGCAGCCAGCAACGGAATACTATAGCAGTGATCCATTGCTGGATGAAAGCAGCCAGCAACGGAATACTATAGCAGTGATCTATTGCTGGATGAAAGCAGCCAGCAATGGAATACTATAGCAGTGATCCATTGCTGAATGAAAGCAGCCAGCAACGGAATACTATAGCAGTGATCCATTGCTGGATGAAAGCAGCCAGCAACGGAATACTATAGCAGTGATCCATTGCTGAATGAAAGCAGCCAGCAACGGAATACTATAGCAGTGATCCATTGCTGGATGAAAGCAGCCAGCAACGGAATACTATAGCAATGATCCATTGCTGGATGAAAGCAGCCAGCAACGGAATACCATAGCAGTGATCTATTGCTGAATGAAAGCAGACAGCAACGGAATACCATAGCAGTGATCTATTGCTGAATGAAAGCAGACAGCAACGGAATACCATAGCAGTGATCTATTGCTGGATGAAAGCAGCCAGCATCGGAACACTATAGCAGTGATCTATTGCTGGATGAAAGCAGCCAGCAACGGAACACTGTAGCAGTGATCTATTGCTGGATGAAAGCAGCCAGCAACGGAATACTATAGCAGTGATCTATTGCTGGATGAAAGCAGCCAGCAACGGAATACTATAGCAGTGATCCATTGCTGAATGAAAGCAGCCAGCAACGGAATACTATAGCAGTGATCCATTGCTGGATGAAAGCAGCCAGCAACGGAATACTATAGCAGTGATCCATTGCTGGATGAAAGCAGCCAGCAACAAAATACTATAGTAGTGATCCATTTCTGGATGAAAGCAGCCAGTAACGGAATACTATAGCAGTGATCTATTGCTGGATGAAAGCAGCCAGCAACGGAATACTATAGCAGTGATCTATTGCTGGATGAAAGCAGCCAGCAACGGAATACTATAGCAGTGATCTATTGCTGGATGAAAGCAGCCAGCAACGGAATACTATAGCAGTGATATATTGCTGGATGAAAGCAGCCAGCAACAGGGCAGTGATCTATTTCTGGATGAAAGCAGCCAGCAACGGAACACTATAGCAGTGATCTATTGCTGGATGAAAGCAGCCAGCAACGGAACACTATAGCAGTGATCTATTGCTGGATGAAAGCAGCCAGCAACGGAACACTATAGCAGTGATCTATTGCTGGATGAAAGCAGCCAGCAACGGAACACTATAGCAGTGATCCATTGCTGGATGAAAGCAGCCAGCAACGGAACATTATAGCAGTTATCTATTGCTGGATCAAAGCAGTCAGCAACGGAATAATATAGCAGTGATCTATTGCTGGATGAATGCAGCCAGCAACGGAATACTACAGCGGTGATCTGTTGCTGGATGAAAGCAGCCAGCAACGGAATACTATAGCAGTGATCTGTTGCTGGATGAAAGCAGCCAGCAACGGAATACTATAGCAGTGATCTGTTGCTGGATGAAAGCAGCCAGCAACGGAATACTATAGCAGTGATCTATTGCTGGATGAAAGCAGCCAGCAACGCAATACTATAGCAGTGATCTGTTGCTGGATGAAAGCAGCCAGCAACGGAATACTATAGCAGTGATCTATTGTTGGATGAAAGCAGCCAGCAACGGAATACTATAGCAGTGATCCATTGCTGGATGAAAGCAGCCAGCAACGGAATACTATAGCAGTGATCTGTTGCTGGATGAAAGCAGCCAGCAATGGAATACTATAGCAGTGATCTATTGCTGGATGAAAGCAGCCAGCAACGCAATACTATAGCAGTGATCTATTGCTGGATGAAAGCAGCCAGCAACGGAATACTATAGCAGTGATCTATTGCTGCAAGGGGAGGCTGGACATGTCTGCATCAGCTCTGTTCCACCCTTGGTACTGACAGGAACTGATAACATTATTTGGTGTTTCAGTTCAGTGCACAGGAAGAACAAGAGATCTGGTAGGATCAACAGGCATTATTCTGTACTTGCAAAAGATGCACTAAGCCTAAACAAAAAAATTAAAACTAATGCAGCCAATACATCTATGGACTGGTAAGCTGCAATGTATAAAATATTCCTTCTTGAATTTAGATATTCTTTTGGAAAACTGTATTCAGTGGAGGATGATGTCAAAATTCTGAAAAATAGATTTTGAGTTGACTTTTTAGCAGCATTTAAGTTGCATGTATATGAAGCGAATGCATGTTTGACACATGTTATAAAAAGAAAAAAAGCCAAAACGGTTGCAGGAAATTACTTCATATAACCAGGACAGTAATGTCCTATAAAAACACAGAACATGTGAAGTGCACATAAAACACATTGAAAAATGCATTAAATATGCTGCACTGTGCATTGCAAATGTATGTAAACGTGCATTAAAATGCATAAGTTTCCAAATGTGTAAGTGTGAAGGCATCTTTAGGACATTTGTTGGCTCTATCAATATAGCAGATTATGCCACTTCTAAGGAGACCTGACTTTATACTGGTGGAAACCTGCTTTGGTGCAGACAATTGCCTTCACAAGTCTACCTGCGTGCAATGAGGGAATCAAATGATCTCCCAATAATACATCTCTGTATAAAATGTAATTATTGGAGAATAATGGTTGGGTTTAAAAAAAAAATGTGCAAATGATATGTGTGGTGAAAGACACTGTCACGAATCTGTGATAGTGAGCCCTGGTAGACCACCTGGTAGACCACCAACTCGGGGTTCCCCAGGGCACGGAGTCTAAGCCCCAGCCTACTTCTTCACCAGAGCCCCTGATGGGTCTGCTTGAGCAATGTGTATTATTAATAAGTGTCGTGTAGTAGTGCCTTCTCCTATGGTGGGTAGGCTACTGCTTCTTAGGACCCTTTGTTCTCCAGTTTGGCTCACAACCTCAGCTACGCTCTTGTAGTAGGCCCTGGTGTTTTGATATGGCTCATACTCCTTCTTCACTCACATTACCACTGCTTCACTTGGATGTTTCTTTCAGAACTTACTGTCTACATACAGTTGCTCCAGGGTCGGCTGCATTTCACTACGGTGGACCAGCTTCCTGATGGTGACAAAAGTGGACCAAGCCTGTGCAGTGAGTGACCTCGAGGCCACTTGTAGTCTCCAGGGGCTATCCACTCACATTACCACTGCTTCACTTGGGGCTATCAGGGGCTATCCAGGGGCACCAGGAGCTATCCACTCACATTACCACTGCTTCACTTGGATGCTTCTTTCAGAACTTACTGTCTACATACAGTTGCTCCAGGGTCGGCTGCACTTCACTACGCTACACCAGCTTCCTGATGGTGACAAAAGTGGACCAAGCCTGTGCAGTGTGTGACCTCGAGGCCACTTGGAGTCTCCAGGGGCTATTCACTCACATTACCACTGCTTCACTTGGGGCTATCAGGGGCTATCCAGGGGCACCAGGGGCTATCCACTCACATTACCCCTGCTTCACTTGGGGCTATCAGGGGCTATCTTGGGGCACCAGGGGCTATCCACTCACATTACCACTGCTTCACTTGGGGCTATCAGGGGCTATCCACTCACATTACCACTGCTTCACTTGGGGCTATCAGGGGCTATCCAAGGGCACCAGGGGCTATCCACTCACATTACCACTGCTTCACTTGGGGCTATCAGGGGCTATCTAGGGGCACCAAGGGCTATCCACTCACATTACCACTGCTTCACTTGGGGCTATCAGGGGCTATCCAGGGGCTATCCACTCACATTACCACTGCTTCACTTGGGGCTATCAGGGGCTATCCAGGGGCACCAGGGGCTATCCACTCACATTACCACTGCTTCACTTGGGGCTATCCAGGGGCACCAGGGGCTATCCACTCACATTACCACTGCTTCACTTGGGGCTATCCAGGGGCACCAGGGGCTATCCACTCACATTACCACTGCTTCACTTGGATGCTTCTTTCAGAACTTACTGTCTACATACAGTTGCTCCAGGGTTGGTTGCACTTCACTATGCTGGACCAGCTTCCTGATGGTGACAAAAGTGGACCAAACCTTTGCAGCGTGTGACCTCGAGGCCATTTGTAGTCTCCAGGGGCTATACAGGGCTGATAGGGTAACAACGCAGGAGCTCAATTGTTAGACGGTTGTCAACCAGTTAAAGGAAGTCCCTCAATAAGACTTTCATGGCCATAGCAGTGTCCTAAACACATCCTGCCCTAGGGTGACAACCAAATGCGGTACAAATGAGTGAGCGTTGTCACATTTGGATGGGAAGGGTGTTTCTGGCAGGATCACCAAGTGAAAGGGGAAATGCCTGAAAGAAGATAAAAATGAATGCAGCCTCCATGTCCAAGGACTAGTAACTGGCTCTCCTGCACTATACTAAATTTTTGTTCTTCAGTTTAGATCTGTTTAACATAAGTGTTTTGTGACTGCTTTAGATGTCTACTAGCAGCAGGAGATGCCAGAACTGGTATTTTCTTGTAACCAGTAAAACGAGACTGGATATGGTTTTGAAAATTTACTTTGTGAAGTAAAATACATTGTATTATATAAAACTGCAGGAAAAGGAGTAAGACTTCCTTTTTATGGTCACATTTGGAATTCAACTGAGATCTTGCAAGCAGAGTCACGTTGCTTTATTAGAAACCTGTGAATGAAACGTCTGGGGTGTTTTGTTGATATCTCGTTGGGAATTACTTGAAAGACGCTTTATTTTTTTTTACTTGAAATATAAAATGTATCTATTTATTGGAGAAAAATTGGAGCTTATTTACATTTACTGCTTCATTCTGCATTAAAAGTAAACTTTACTGGCTTTAAATCAATTTTGTTTTAGTTTTTTTTTTTATAATGCATACATTTCACATATAGGTATATAAAATCTTTAAAGTGATATTCCACCCTCAGTTGTTAGCACTTTCAGCAGCTGATTTAACCACTTGACCCCCAGGCCAATTCTGACATTTTTCTCATACATGCAAAAATCTGCATTTTTTTGTTACAAAATTAACTTAGAACCAACAATATTATATATATTTGTTAAAAACAGAGACCCTGTTTAATGTGAAATGTACATTTTAATGATGGGTTCACGTTATTAACAAGTAAAAGCTCCAAGTGCATTCATCTATGTCAGGGGTCTCCAAACTTTCTAAACAAAGGGCCAGTATACTGTCCTTCAATCTTTCGGACTGTGGCCAGAGGGAGTAGAAAAAGTCCTAGTGTCAGTGGGAGGAATAGTGCCCCATCATTGATATCAGTGGGAGGAATAGTGCCCCATCATTGATATCAGTGGGAGGAATGGTGCCCCATCATTGGTATCAGTGGGAGGAATGGTGCCCCATCATTGGTATCAGTGGGAGGAATAGTGCTCCATCATTGGTGTCAGTGGGAGGAATGGTGCCTCATCATTGGTGTCAGTGGGAGGAATAGTGCCCCATCATTGATATCAGTGGGATAATAGTGCCCCATCATTGGTGTCAGTGGGAGGAATAGTGCCTCATCATTGGTGTCAGTGGGAGGAATAGTGCCCCATCATTGGTGTCAGTGGGAGGAATAGTCTCCCATCATTGGTGTCAGTGGGAGGAATAGTGCCCCATCATTGGTATCAGTGGGAGGAATAGTGCCCCATCATTGGTGTCAGTGGGAGGAATAGTGCCCCATCATTGGTGTCAGTGGGAGGAATAGTGCCCCATCATTGATGTCAGTGGAGGAATAGTGCCCCATCATTGGTAACAGTGGGAGGAATAGTGCCCCATCATTAGTATCAGTGGGAGGAATAGTGCCCTGTCATTGGTATCAGTGGGAGGAATAGTGCCCCATCATTGGTATCAGTGGGAGGAATAGTGCCCCATCATTGGTATCAGGGGGAGGAATAGTACCCCATCATTGGTATCAGTGAGAGGAATAGTGCCCCATCATTGGTATCAGTGGGAGGAACAGTGCCCTGTCATTGGTGTCAGTGGGAGGAATAGTGTCCCATCATTGGTATCAGTGGGAGGAATAGTGCCCCATCATTGGTATCAGTGGGAGGAATTGTGCCCCATCATTGGTATCAGTGGGAGGAATAGTGCCCCATCATTGGTATCAGGGGGAGGAATAGTACCCCATCATTGGTATCAGTGAGAGGAATAGTGCCCCATCATTGGTATCAGTGGGAGGAATAGTGCCCTGTCATTGGTGTCAGTGGGAGGAATAGTGTCCCATCATTGGTATCAGTGGGAGGAATAGTGCCCCATCATTGGTATCAGTGGGAGGAATTGTGCCCCATCATTGGTATCAGTGGGAGGAATAGTACCCCATCATTTGTATCAGTGGGAGGAATAGTGCCCCATCATTGGTATTAGTGGGAGGAATAGTGCCCCATCTTTGGTATCAGTGGGAGGAATAGTGCCCCATCATTGGTATCAGTGGGAGGAATAGTGCCCCATCATTGGTATCAGTGGGAGGAATAGTGTCACACTATTGGTGTTAGTGGGAGGAATAGTGCCCCATCATTGGTGTCAGTGGGAGGAATAGTGCCCCATCATTGGTATCAGTGGGAGGAATAGTGCCCCATCATTGGTATCAGTGGGAGGAATAGTGCCCCATCATTGGTATCAGTGGGAGGAATAGTGCCCCATCATTGGTATCAGTGGGAGGAATAGTACCCCATCATTGGTATCAGTGGGAGGAATAATGCCCCATCATTGGTATCAGTGGGAGCAATAGTGCCCCATCATTGGTGTCAGTGGGAGGAATAGTGCCCCATCATTGGTATTAGTGGGAGGAATAGTGCCCCATCATTGGTGTCAGTGGGAGGAATAGTGCCCCATCATTGGTGTCAGTGGGAGGAATAGTGCCCCGTCATTGGTATCAGTGGGAGGAATAGTGCCCCGTCATTGGTATCAGGGGGAGGAATAGTACCCCATCATTTGTATCAGTGGGAGGAATAGTGTCCCATCATTGGTGTCAGTGGGAAGAATAGTGCTCCATCATTGGTATCAGTGGGAGGAATAGTGCCCCATCATTGGTATTAGCGGTAGGATTTGTGCCCCATGATTGGTGTCAGTGGGAGGAATAGTGCACTATCATTGGTATTAGCAGTAGGAATAGTGCCCCATGATTGGTATCAGTGGGAGGAATAGTGCCCCATCATTGGTATCAGTGGGAGGAATAGTGCCCCATCATTGGTATCAGTGGGAGGAATAGTGCCCCATCATTGGTATCAGTGGGAGGAATAGTGCCCCATCATTGGTATTAGTGGGAGGAATAGTGCCCCATCATTGGTGTCAGTGGGAGGAATAGTGCCCCATCATTGGTGTCAGTAGGAGGAATAGTGCCCCATCTTTGGTATCAGTGGGAGGAATAGTGCCCCATCATTGGTATCAGTGGCAGGAACTACGCCCCACTGTTGCTGACAGTGAGGGAATAATGCCCCAAGGGCTGGATAAAATGAAGCAGAGGGCCACATCCGGCCCTCAGCCTGCAGTTTGGAGTCCACTGATCTATGTCCAATAAGCAGGGATATGTCTTGGATTGCACCATGGAAGAAGTGACCCAAATGAGGTGCTTACATTGATTCCTTTGCTTCTCACCAAAAGTGGGTAACTCATCTGGATCCTATCACATATCCTGTCCAGCTCATTAAATATGCACCCTTCCTAAGATGAACAGAAAGTATAATTTAGGGACTTAGAGTCCTATTTCCATCTTTTCAAGAAATTATCAGCTTCCTATACATTAAAATAGTTAGCAAGGGTGGCATTTTTAAAAAGTCACAACTAGCCATGGCGGGGTAAAAAAAAATCTTTTGGCGTTAATGAAAGTGGTAGAATAATCGTCAACTCCAGTGCAGTCATCATCAATGAGCAACATTTTTTATTATAATTTATTGTTATTATCTATAACTGGTTAATAGATAGAAATGCCTTCCTTTAGAGGGGAGCAATACCCCTTGCATTGCAGGTAAAAGCTGTAGGTGCGTTGATGTATATCACACAAGGAGCGGGTGATTCTTGTTACCGAAGAATAAAAGGCCTACCAAAGTTCTTACCAAACCTGTGGACCTCATGCCCAGTGGTGCATTTAGGTTTTGTGCTGCCCTAGGCACAAAATTGGTGCCCCCCCTTTTCCCGCAGAAAGAGCCTGACATTTACAAAGAACACCCCTGCCCTCCACCCGAGCCTTCCACTACAACTGCCCCCTCCATACACCAGCCACCATCCCCCATGGTGAGAGAGAGAAAGACACTCAACTTTCACAGCTCCGGACATCCCCAGGAACGAGAGTCGGGCTATGCATACACCGTCATGAAACCCACAGCATCTCTCGGAACCCACCAAGTCCCCATGCCGTGTGTGTCCCTTCTTCCACCCCTTCTTCCAAGGGGCAGTGCTGCCCCCCCCCCTGAAAAATGCCACCCTAGGCAAATGCCTTGTTTGCCTTGTGGTAAATACACCCCTGCTCATGCCTTTCAGCCTACGCAGGTCAACCTTGTCGTACCTTTAAATGGTTTTAAAAAAGTAATGTGAGTGTCCAGTTCCATCAGGAGGGACTAGGCCTGTTTCCAAAATAATGTTCTATACTTAATCTTTTTTGAAGTTGGAAGGTTTATTTAAGTTCAAGGAGAACCAAAACCAAAACCAAAGAGGTTTATGGCTTTAGATCAACATTCACCGGCCACTTTATTAGGTATACCTTGCTAGTACTGTGTTGGACCCCCTTTTTTAGAACTGCTTTATTTCTTCATGGCATAGATTCAATAAGGTGTTGGAAACATTCCTCAGAGATTTTGGTCCATATTGACATGAGTTACTGTTGCCTTTCTATCATCTCCAACCAGTCTGCTCATTCTCCTCTGACCTCAACAAGGCATTTTCCTCCACACAACTGCAGCTTACTGGATATTTTCTCCTTTTTGGACCATTCTCTGTAAACCCTAGAGATGGTTGTGCTTGAAAATCCCAATAGATCAGCAGTTTTTAAAATTCTCAGACCAGCCCGTCTGGCACCAACAACCATGCCACGTTCAAAGTCACTTAAATCCCCTTTCTTCCCCATTCTGATGCTCAGTTTGATCTCCAGCAAGTCGTCTTCAGCACGTCTAGATGCCTAAATGCATTGAGTTGCTGCCATGTGATTGGCTGATTAGCAATTTGTGTTACCAAACAATTGAACAGGTGTACCTGAGTGAAGAATGTGCTGCCAAAAATATGCGTGCTTTACACCACGGCATCTGACGCTTTGCATTGCACTTGGTGATGTAAGGCTTGGATGCAGCTGCTCGGCCATGGAAACCCATTCCATGAAGCTCTCTACGCACTGTTGTTGTGCTAATCTGAAGGCCACACCAAGTTTGGAGGTCTTTAGCTATTGACTCTGCAGACAGTTGGCGACTTCTGCGCACTGCGCGCTTCAGCATGCGCTGACCCCGCTCTGTCATGTGACGTGGCCTACCACTTGGTGGCTGAGTTGCTGTTGTTTCCAGTTGCTTCCACTTTGTTATAATCCCACTAACAGTTGAGCGTGGAATATTTAGTAGCCAGGAAATGTCACGGATGGACTTATTGCCCAGGTGGCAACCTATCACGGGACCACGCTTGGAGTCACTGAGCTCCTGAGAGCGACCCATTCTTTCACCAATGTTTGTAGAAGCAGTCTGCATGCCTAGGGGCTTGATTGTATACGCCTGTGTCCATGGAAGGGATTGGAACACCTGAATCACATGATTTGGAGGGCGGGCCCAATACTTTTGGCAATATAGTGTGTGTATATATATATATATTCATCGGCCACTTTATTAGGTACACCTTGCTAATACCAGGTTGGACCCCCTTTTGCCTTCAGAACTGCCTTAAACCTTCATGGCATAGATTCAACAAGGCATTTTCCTCCACGCAATTGCCACTCACTGGATAATTTCTCTTTTTTGGACCATTCTCTGTAAACCCTAGAGATGGTTGTGTGTGAAAATCCCAGTAGATCAGCAGTTTTTGAAATACTCAGACAAGCCCGTCTGGCACCAACAACCATGCCATGTTCAAAGTCACTTAAATCTCCTTTCTTCCCCATTCTGATGCTCGGTTTGAACTTAGATGCCTAAATGCATTGAGTTGCTGCCATGTGATTGGCTGATTAGCAGTTTGTGTTTCCAAGCAATTGAACAGGTGGACCTAATAAAGTGGCCGGTGAGCGTACTTTACCTGCACAGTCTGGAGAACACCTATTTAGGTTTGTGCATGGTTTTCATATTTCTTTTTCAACATAAATGTAGTAGCTATCTGAACTAAAGGTTAAAAGTTAGTTCCCATAACTCGTATAAGTTTGAAGAAGTGTCCACTTATGAACTGAACTACCTTATCTGCAATGCCTAGCAAAACCTACAATGTACACCAACAAGCATTGATCAAGGACCGGGATGAACAATGAGTGAGTACAAAAAGAAAACACCGGCACCAATTCACAGGACTCACACACTTTATTTTTACTGTTTTCTGCTATGGCTATGACTTTTGTTCTAGGAAAGGGGGGTAGCCTTTAAAAGACCCCTGCAAAGTTAAAATTCCAGTTATGGGTGCAGGCTGGTGATTGAAATCATTGACTCAACTCTAATATCTTTGGCTGAATCCAGTTTGAGGTTTTAGTGAATTTACAAGCTCATTTCTTCGAAGACCCACCTATCCTGCAGTACAAGGGGTGCCCCGTTACTTGGTTTTGTTAGGAGTAACAAAAAAAGATGTTTAATATGTAGCAGTTTGGGGGTGCTAAGTCCAATATTCCCTCTCTTCAAAGCTATGCCTGCTGAAGAATTTTGTGTTTCTGGGAGTGTCTGTTATCTTGTCCCCCAGTATACTCCCCCATGACTTCTACAACACAACAGGAAACAGTAGTTAGGTAGGAGCTGATGGGTGGAACCATAGAGTGCAGTGGACAGCAGGAATCAAAGATGCAAAGTCACCAGCACTCCAAATAAATGTGTTTTATAGTGACTATGTTGCCTTGAGAAAAGGACCCCATAAGGACATGATACATTGATTTTGCATGTCTTCACAACAAACACGTGAAGTTGGAGCAATGGTGACTTTGCAACTGGTTCTGGCACGACAGCATCTGTGTCATTCACTTTGAACACCCATCTTTACAAGGTCAAATACTGTGGGGAGTGCAGCCTCTATTTGAACGCTTTAGGGAGCAGGGAGCAGATACTACCAGCTAAATGGTCCCTAATTTCATTAAAATGACTGTAAAGGCAATTTTTAAAAACAAAATAGCAAACATGTCATACTTACCTGCTCTATGCAATGGTTTCCCCTATCAACTGCCAAGTGCCCTCATAGCAAGCCACTTGTGTGCTTGATGAGCTCTGCCCCCCTTCTTCCTCATCACTGGATGTGATTGACGGCAGTGGGAGCCAATAGCTTCTGCATCTCAGCCATTGGAGGAGGAAGAGATCAGGGAGAGCCTTGGCTCTCATGCACATCGCTAGATCGAGATCCAGCTTCGGTAAGTATTAGGGGGGCTGAGGAGGAAGCTGCACACAGAAGTTTTTTTACTTCATGCGTAGAATGCAGCCATTAGAACCACTTTAACTTGACAGGGTCACTTTACTGTCAGATGCAGAGCATTCTCAGTGGCCATAGCTCTTGAAGAAAGCAAATATTGAAGGTATGAGTAGTGGGACAGGTAAGGGACTATGTTGCCTTCAGCAAGGGACCCCGTGAGGACACGGTACATTGATTTTGCATTTCTTCACAACAAACATGTGGAATGCATTTAGTTGGAGCAATGGTGACTTTGCAACTGGTTCTGGCACGACAGCATCTGTGTCATTCACTTTGAGCACCCATCTTTACAAGCTCAAATACTGTGGGGAGTGCAGCTTCTATTTGAACGCTTTAGGAAGCAGGGATCAGACACTACCAGAAGTTCTGGAGGCACACATTTTTGGTTCATTTCCAGTTATCCAGAACGATTTTCTTCACTGGTTCCTAATTTAATTAAAATGACCATAAAGGCAATTAAAAAAAAAAAAAAACAAACATGTCATACCTACCTGCTCTATGCAATGGTTTCCCCTCTTCCCAGGACACCCCACAGCACTCTGGGCCCCTTTCCCTGCCAAGTGCCCCCATAGCAAGCGGCTTGTTATGGGGCCACTTGGCTGGGGAGAGGGGCCCAGAGTGCCGTCGGGTGACCTGGGAAGAGGGGAAACCATTGCATAGAGCAGGTAGGTATGACATGCTCGCTCCCGAACCCTGCCCACCTTCTTCCTCCTCACTGGCTGTGATTGACAGCGGCGGGAGCCAATAGCTCCTGCTGCTACATCTCAGCCAACTGAGTAGGAAGAGACCAGGGAGAGCCTTGGCTCCCATGCACATTGCTAGATCGAGATCCGGCTTTGGTAAGTATTAGGGGGGCTGCGGGGGAGCTGCAAACAGAAGTTATTTTAACTTCATGTGTAGAATGCATGAAGGTAAAAAAAAACTTCAGCCATTAGAACCACTTTAACTTGACAGGGTCACTTTAATGTCAAATTACAAATGTTTAGGAATTGTCAGGTTTCTTTCTTTCTTTCTCTCTTTCTTTCTTTCTTTCTTTCTTTCTTTCTCTCTTTCTCTCTCCCTCTTTCTTTCTTTCTTTCTTTCTCTCTTTCTCTCTTTCTCTCCTTCTCTCTCCCTCTCTCCCTCTTTCTCTTTCTTTCTTTCTCTCTCCCTTTCTTTCTTTCTTTCTTTCTTTCTCTCTCTCTCTTTCTTTCTTTCTCTCTTTCTTTCTTTCTTTCTTTCTTTCTCTATCTTTCTTTCTCTCTATTTCTCTCTCTCTCTTTCTCCCTCTTTCTTTCTTTCTCTCTCTTTCTCTCTCTCTCTCTTTCTTTCTTTCTCTCTCTCTCTCTCTCTCTCTTTCTTTCTTTTGTATTGGTATGACACAAAATATGTGGAGAAACAAAAAGCCAAATTATTAAATATCATTATTGGTACCAGAGCATTCTCAGTGGCCATAGCTCTTGAAGAAAGCAAATATTGAAGGTATGAGTAGTGGGACAGGTAAGTATTAAACAACTTTTTTTGCATGCAACTTTACAAATAAAAAATCCTGGATAGCAACAAAGTTGCCAAATATGAGAAAAATATAACAGGGACAGTTAGCTGCTAATTAAGCATCATTGAATGTGTATTGGCTGGAAACTGTGGGGTGATGATCTCACCAATGGGCTCCTCAAAAAATAGAAACAGTTGCTGGTCGATTCAACTAGTTCGTATCGTATTTATGTAGCAGATGTATAAGATTCATTCCCCTATAGTTCATTGTAAATAGTTAAACCTTTTACATTTGCTACACAAAATAAGTAGCTTTTGAAGAAACTTGCTTTTTTGAAAAAAAAAAAAAAAAACATTGGCGGCCATAAAATTCTTTGTTTTCTGTGTTTTCTAATGCAATTTGCCTTAAGTGGTACCAAATATTGCACATAGCAGACAAAAGAAAAGTAAAATGTGACTTTTCTGGAGTCGTACATTTTTGGTTCATTTCCAGTTGTCCAGAACGATTTGCCTCACTAGTTCTGCCCCTGGGAAATCCATTATTACAACTCCAACCGACCTCTTCCTTCCTACCAATGACTTGGTGTTCAGATAGTCGAGCACTCTTGGGTTGATCTTGCGAGCCAGTGATTCTGGTGTGTAGAGGAGCCAATGGGTTCCTGAGCAGTAGGTCAGGTAAGCTCTTTCTGGGTCACTGTTTTGGGCCACCTTGAGGTGTCTCTCCACTTCTGCCCATTTGACGGCATCATCAGTAACCTGATATTCATCTGAGATGCTCATACGGCCAGGATATGGAGGACCAAAGTCAGGACCTTCTCCATTGGATGAAAATTGTTGAAGAATGATAATCTTTCCCCTAGCTTCTCCCAAGGTAGGGAGGCTTCTGCTCCTTAGGAACCACTGTTCTCCAATTTGGCTGACAACTTCAGCTACGCTCTTGTAGTAGCTCCTAGTGTTTTGGTATGGCTCATACTCCTCCTTCACCCTCATCACCACTGTTTCACTTGGATGCTGTATTAGAAAGGTCACCGTATCCTTGAGGACTTGGTCAAAGTAGGTTCGTTGGTAGGACACTCCATGAAAAATGGGCAGACGGTCTTGGTAATGACGTGGCCGAATATCCAAGAACCTAACTCCACCATTAAACTGGTTTAGTAGACTCCAACTCTGACACTCAGCGAGAGATCCACCAAAAAAGGCCATAGTGTCATGGGTCCCTGGTATGGCCAAGGAGGAGAGGGGGAGGTTATCTGGGAGATAAGACATCCAGTCGGGCATGGTGACTGCAGGAGCATCTGTGCGATCAAAGGCTGGAGTCTGTTCACCAAACACTCCTACAACCTAGAGATAAATCAAAAAAGGGTTAACATTCCTATAATTTGTTTCTGCTGTTTGTGGCCCGTTGGCCAAATTCCCATTTCCCTAAGTGAGAATTCCCTCTTGCACAGTTAACACCGGAACAGGGGTCCTCATTGGAAGACTTCCCTCACCTCCTGTACCTAACAACTGTAACATGTTGGACTTTATATTACTTTATGTCCCTGGGACAATGGTCCCCAGTACAAATAGAGAGGGAGAATCTTCCCAGCAAGGACACAAATCAATAAGACTAGGTTCACATCTGTACGGGTGGTGCCGCTGCGGATCCGCACGAAATTCCGAACAGCCGCACCACCCGCACAGTATAGGGCGGACCCACGGGCGAGTGCCATTACTTCTAATGGCACGCCGCCCACACTGGAAAATGCAATCGTACTGGGAACCGAGGTTCCCATGCGGGCTGTGTTTTCAGAAGTGCAGGGACTTCTTCTCTGTGTGTCATGGGGCACGAGAGTCCATTCAAATGAATGGGCTCTTGTGCCCATGCAAAACGCGGCCCGCACGGCCGCATAGATGTGAATGTGACGATCGCGGCGTCAGACCCCAGCCCTTCTCACCAAACTCGTGACTGAAGGACTAGCCAATCTAAAACCGCGCTGTCACGTGCGTAACAATGCATCGCCCAGCTGTACCCTGCACACAGATTTTCCAGCTAATGGACCGCAATCTGTGTATCTGCAGCCTGGAAGCGATTGTTACTGGGTCAGGTTAATTACGCAATTAACCCTTCATTCTGCCACCACCTCCTTTTTGTACAGAGAAAGAGGAAACTCAGCAATATCAGCAATAACACTATGATGTTTGAATAATCGTTTGTATACACAATGTCACCACAGGCAGATGTATGCAGACGTTTAAAACACACATTAGCGTTCTTCAGAGCCAGGGATGCTTTAGTTTGCATTAAAGAGCTTTAGAAACAGTTCAACACTTTCAGAAAGTAAGATTTATTACTAAAAGGTCAAAAGGATGCAATAAAAATATTTACAGAAAAAGATGTAGCCAATATACTGTATATATAAATATACAGAGAACAATAGCACAGCAAAGAGATAACAGGGAGAAGTTTAGAGGGATAAAGTACTTGCCACACATCCTGGGTTAAGCAGATCAGGTTTCAGAGCAAAAGGATTTCTTATCTCCCACTGTTAGTTCCAATGTTAAAACAGGGAGATTCTTCAACTTCTTTTCTACTCAGCTTAGCTTAGCTTTTTCTAGCAACTCCACAGGGTGTCTCCATGGAGCAGTAAACCAATTGCCTCATTTGGGGAGAGAGTTGTAGGTGGAGACCCAAGCTATGACCAAAAACTCTCCTAGCTTATATTATGGTTCATAACTTACCCTGGATACATATAACATTCTATCCACGAGTAGATTAATATGCAGAATCTCCTGCCGAACGTCTACATATGAAATATGAGACAACTGCTCGGATGGCCAAGGAGATACAATTTTCTGCTCTCCTGTGTATGCCAGCTAGGGGGTGTAATATACCAGGAGAATGGCCTTAACTTGAGCCGTCCGAATATGGGCTCCACGTCTATGTAGTTATGTCCTATTTGAAGATATAAAATTATATGGAAAGTGAGTTTTTAAATGTAAGTCTGTTTTTACGACTCCCTGGAATGCCTTGAACTTCAGTGAGGGCTTGGTTTATGGCTTGATGAGCCCTCTCTAGCAAGAGTCTGGCAGACATCTGGGGACCAGCTAATTGAGATTTAAAGCCCTGGAGCTCTCCCGCTGAGCTTGATGCTTGTGATCTCTGCCGCATTTAGACCACATGTTGATCAACAGAGAGGGAGGGGGGATGAGGAAAGCTGATTTGTGAGTAGAAATGATATAAAATGGAAGATTCTTAACAAGATGGAAGACCACGTCCATCTTGGTGTGCACGATTGCTACAGTAAAACCAGGGCTAAAAACCTGACCTGGGTACTAACCCTTCCCAAAATCTATAAAGCACCTATTACAACTGCTATAAACAGACCCCTTGCACAGTGTTTATAAACACAGCTTAGCAGCATGATAGAAAAATGCAAAGTAACAATACCGCAACTTTGTATTGACTTTATCCCATTCATCTACAGAGCAACCTCACACGTTAAAAAAAAAAAGTTTATTTTTTAACCAAAGTTGTTTCTATTCAACCCCTTATTAACCCTTAGTTTACCCTAACCAGCCCTAATTACCGTATTTTTTGCTCCATAAGACGCAGCTAGGTTTTAGAGGCAGAAAACAGGAAAAAATAAAAAATTCTGAACTAATGGACTGCAGACATAGTACAGGAGATGACAAGAGACTGCGGACAGCACAGGGATGACCAGAGACTGCGGACAGTACAGGGGATGACCAGAGACTGCGGACAGTACAGGGGATGACCAGAGACTGCGGACGGTACAGGAGATGACCAGAGACTGCGGACGGTACAGGGGATGACCAGAGACTACGGACAGTACAGGGGATGACCAGAGACTGTGGACAGTACAGGGGATGACCAGAGACTGTGGACAGTACAGGGGATGACCAGAGACTATGGACGGTACAGGAGATGACCAGAGACTGCGGATGGTACAGGAGATGACCAGAGACTGCGGACGGTACAGGAGATGACCAGAGACTGCGGACAGTACAGGGGATGACCAGAGACTGCGGACACAGTACAAGAGATGACCAGAGACTGCGGACAGTACAGGAGATGACCAGAGACTGCGGACACAGTACAGGAGATGACCAGAGACTGCTGACATAGTACAGGAGATGACCAGAGACTGCGGACACAGTACAGGAGATGACCAGAGACTGCGGACATAGTACAGGGATGACCAGAGACTGCGGACATAGTACAGGAGATGACCAGAGACTGCGGACACAGTACAGGGGATGACCAGAGACTGTGGACACAGTACAGGAGATGACCAGAGACTGCGGACAGTACAGGAGATGACCAGAGACTGCGGACACAGTACAGGAGATGACCAGAGACTGCGGACACAGTACAGAAGATGACCAGAGACTGCGGACACAGTACAGGAGATGACCAGAGACTGCGGACACAGTACAGGAGATGACCAGAGACTGCGGACACAGTACAGGAGATGACCAGAGACTGCGGACACAGTACAGGAGATGACCAGAGACTGCGGACAGTACAGGAGATGACCAGAGACTGCGGACATAGTACAGGGATGACCAGAGACTGCGGACATAGTACAGGGATGACCAGAGACTGCGGACATAGT